>NW_024582706.1:602382-653243 GCF_018398535.1 Haplochromis burtoni | reverse complement strand
TACCTCTGGTGCAAATTACTGACCTCTGTCATCATTTTAAGTGGGGGAACTTGCACAATCGGTGGCTGACTAAATACTTTTTTGCCCCACTGTATCTGCTGTTGCTTTTGAAATCACAGTCCCCAAAAGAGGTGACTGTATTTCCTTTATTCATAAGCCTTTATTCAAAGCAGCAGTGATGATACAAAACAAGCACATAGTACATTTTTTTAATTGTTAACTTTGTTACTGTGTTTAAAACTAAAATACTAGTTGTTCTGCAGTCAGCTCAGAAGAAGCATAAATGACTATGATTATACACCAGCTAAGGATTTTTCTTGAAAAGGGCACAGTAAAAACTGTTTAATTTTGAAAGAACATATTTGCTTTCAGCTGCTATAGAGGTATTCAGTAAATGAGACAATCCTAATGGTATGCATCTTTGTCCAAGAGGTGGCAATCTCCTTCCACTGAAAATATAATCTCACTGTGTGCCATAGTCTACATAACACAATCCAAGAAATTCTCCTTTTTGCTTTACCCTGCAATGGACAATATACCTGAATAGACTGTACCTGTCAACCTCTCACCCTATGACATTTTGGGCAGGATTCCAGCCCCACCATGACTCTGCATTGGATAACCAGTTAAGAAAATAGATGAATAGATTTATTTTTCCACAATTTTTTCCTGACATTTCAAAGGCAGCAAAAATGTCCTTGACAAAATGTATGGTATGTAGCACAGCACATGGAACAGTCACACAGTCATATGTGATATACAAACCATTAAATGCCAACTCCTCTAATAAAGTTTTAAACCCATTTCATGACTTGCTGTTGTGCTCTGTCCTCATTGCCCACTATCTAGTCCCTCCTTACCGTTAGTTAATAAGGTTTATCCCCACAATGTATTAATAAATGAACATGTAATGTATATAAGGATATATTTTTAAGGAAATACAAACACAGATAGTTCACATCAATAATAAGAGAACACAGTTAAGTGCTGTAAAGTGAAAACGGGTATAAACAATCCTGCTTCTACACCTTCAAACAAAACCCAGTTTATGTTCTATAACTGCAGTCTGTGCTTCTATTTTCCATGTGTCTATCCTCTGTCCATCTTAGCCAAATCAGGGAAGGTATATTCTTCAAGGTGTCTGCCTACAGAAAAGAAAATGTTCATGTTTTAAGGGGAATACTATTTCACTTGGCTCACAGAAAAAAATGTAAAAAAAAAATCAAATTTTTTTTGATTAATTTGAATGCAATAAAATGACCAATTGTATTTTTTTTATTCTTTCATTAGAACCAACAAAAATGTAGGAGCCACTTCCTGTTAACAAAAGCAAAAAATGGAAGTGACACTCCTAGTGACAAGTTAATCATTAACGATTAACTGTTTTCCTGGTATCGTGAATATCTTCCTGTAATTGTATATGTTAAGGGGAAGTGGGTGCTTTTAATTCCTTTTGTAAGAAATTGAACCTTTTCCTGATCCATGACTAAGCATGCAAACACAATAGCCACACAAGGTTTCCAGTTCACCCTAATGTAAAAAAATGAAGGTGGGGTTGTGTTAAAATATGTTTCTCAGTCATTGCAGACATCTTGCTCTCCCTGCTTATCCGGATTCTGAAAAAAGTAATATGCTTCTTGTTTAAATAATAAGGTTTTATATGCACTGGTATCTACTAACTCCCCCTCCCTTTCCAAACGCCTTCGATGCTTGTTTCCTGCGGGGGAAGACGGCGGGTCTGCGTGCCGCGCTGAAATGGTAGCGCTGTATTGGACGACTGCTGTGTTCCTTCGGATTACCCCCCACCCCCCTATCCACCCCTGTGGCCAGTCACGTGCTCTAATGTTGCTCTGTGCAGAGGAGTTTTTTTGTTTCCTGTTCTCATGCTGTCCTCCCATAGGTGCCCAGCGTGAGAAGAGGTCTCTTTTTTTCCTCTTGTACTTTTTCCCATTGTTGTGCAATTTTTCAGTGTTTTCTCTGCAACGCTGCCGATCTCCGACTGTATTCCCATGTGATGTCTTTGTTGTGTGTGTAAGTCGGGGGGGGGGTACTATTCCTCTGCGGGGCAACCTGCATATGGCCAATAAAGCATTCATTCAATTCAATTCAATTCAACAGTTACCAAAGTACAGTAAAGTTACACTCACGTAATCTTTTTACTTTTAAGCACTTGTTTGACCCATGGAGCATTGGGGTCCAGACAAATCTTTTGCCCCTCCTTCTTGAGAGTAGCACTGCAGGATCAAAGACAGATACGAGACAGCAGATATATGCATATGGTTCAAGTGTTTTATGAGGGCAAATCAATAGAAATACTTACATAATCTCAGTGCTTTTGCAGTAGGAGTTTGCAGGGTAAATCTCCACTGTGCTTATGAAACGTCCAATTGGCCTTTTCTCCTTAAAGAGGCATTGGCATCTAGGACTGATACCTGAGGCTTTTAGATAAGTTAGAGAATGATTTTAGTGTCTGGAGACAAACAAGGTAAGGCAAGCATCTATTGCAGGTTAAAATTCACATGCACGTGACAAAAATGAAAATTCTGTTGCTGCCATTAAGTGTCAAATGCACATTTCTGAGCAATAAATGTTTTGTATTTTCATCAGTTGTTCAGCTATACTTACCTCCATGGATAGTCAGGAAAACCAGGAGTGCTACAACGATGGTAGACATTTCTTCTGCAACTGACTGTAAACTAAACTATCTAAGAGATACGATATATATCTGAAGAATATGATTAGTGAGTAGACTATCAGCTCAGCCCTCTTCTTTGAAAGATTGTGATGAAGTCTGCTCTGCAGACCCCCTTTCTCTCTTTGCTCCCTCTTTCCAATGAACTTTTTTTTCTCCCCCCTCAATAACCACAACTGAAAAAAAAATGAGAGCACAGAATAAGAATCACATAAGAAATACATGCTGCAGCAGCAGGCTTTTGGCAAGGAAATACCTGGACTCTGTCCCAAGATAAGTACATCGCAAGAGAACTGATTTCCATGGAAAAAGGTTTTTTTTTCTTAAACCTCTTAAAGCCTTTTTATAGCTTCGTGCCAGTAAATGGTACTAACAAGTTATCTGGAATATGGATATCTGTGCCAAACCAAAGACTTTGTATTTGTCTTTCTTGTCTTTGTATAATTTGTGTTGCATATATGCATAAATAAACATAGATCATAACAGTTTCCCTTTATAAACATAAATAAAACTAGCACAAACCTGTTAATATTCAGCCAGATATATGTGTGAAGGCTTTGCAGATACCAACTTTTCAAACAGAAGGTGCTTATGACAAGCCAGCAGGCTTGCCCTGGCATGACATTAAAGTCAGAGGGATGCGATTTCACATGTGAAATTGTACTTCGGGACCATCCCCCAACAGATATCCCAGATTAAAGTATTCATTGTTTATGGGTGAGAGGTTGTACAATTCTTTATTTGTTAAACATCCTGACGTTTTTCAGACTGTCCAGGGGATGTTTACATTTGAGTCTCAATGGAGGCAAGTTATATTGTAAAACTTCATCCCATCAGCTTGCAGAAAGCAAACAATGAACAATTGGCCAACAGCAAGGAAATGATTCAGTCCTTGTTTTCCCAGTTCAAGTTTTTAAGTCTTACCATGAACCTCATGGTAATTTGGGGCTTTTAATGATTTCTTTGAACTGTTATTTTTTCAGGGTGGAATGCTTTGGACACCATATATATTTAATTACTTTAAAATTCCAGAATTGGGTGTATAGGATTTTAGATTTTTTTTCTTTGGGGGGAGGGGGGGGGTCTCTAATCCACACAGGCTCAAATATATACATACACCCCCACTAATAATTGGTTACATTTTTCCAAGTTGCACCTTACCAGGTGCTTTTGTGTCCAAGTTTTAAACTATCTGGGTTTTGATTTGAGGTGAAGAATCTTGGAGGTAGTCTTTCTCCTTTATTACTTCATCTAGTTTGTTGTACCAGCTTTAAGCCTTGGTGGTTCCTGGGGTGTTTCTGAACATGCTAACTAATCATCTCTTGTATTCTTCCAGACCTCGAAAAAGTGATGACATATCAGAATAACTTGTACTTATGCACTACTGTTTGAACTGATGATGGAGAGATCTGCAGTTGTTGGCTCCAAGAGACCTTCCCAACTTATCCTTTTCCGATTTTTATTCAGTTCTTTTTACTTTCCCAATGTTGTGTTGGTCAACCAAATAGGTCCTGTCAAACAAATCCATTTTTAATGCTGGCAAACAGAAACTACAAGTTGCATTTAATCATAATCACTAATCACAAGTTAATAGGCATTGTCCTTGTCAATTTGAAAGACACTGTTGCACTTTCAGCGCCACTTATTAAAATATTTAAGTGAGTCTATGTATATGTTTGATCCTGAATAATTCTGACTCTGTGTGGACTGGAGAAAATCAAAAAATAAATTCAAACTTGTTCAATCAAAAACATTTTAGTAATTAAATATGTACACTGTACAATCACTCCACGCTGGAAAAAGAACAGTTCAAAGAAATCCTTGTTGCCATGACATTCATGTCCATGATGCGTGTATATACACACACTGTATATACTGTGTGTATATATCTTTGAGTCTATGAACAGGAAATAGATTTCCTGCATGTTGTCTTGACTTCTTTCCAAAATATTTCATCTTTCTACACTGCTTTAACAGTGAAAAGGTGCAATGTCAGCATCTATGCATTTAATATACATGTCTACTATACTGATAAAATAACAGTTTAACTTTTTACTGTATTGCACATTTTCAGCATAAATGGAAATACAGTGTTGACAGTAAAAACAGTCTGCACAATTCTAAAGAACTTAAAAGTCAATATTTGGTTTAGGTAAGGTAAACCTTTATTCTTCACACGTCCTCAACTTGCTTAGGCAAGCTTCCTTGCTATTTCTTTTCGTTAATGAAATGACTACAGGCTTCTTGAAGGACATTCAAAGCTCTTCTTTGGATGTTAGCTGCCTTCTTTAAAAGTCTCTGTCAAGGTAATCCCACACTGCTTAAATCATGTTGAAGTCTGGCTTTTCAACCCATGACAGATTATGTTCCATTGTGTGTTTTCTATTCAGTGCCTTTTGTGCATCAATAATGTTTTGACAGTGACGGTGATCACTGACACAGCAATCAGATGAGTTCCAGATGTTAGTGAATGATGGTTTATAATCTGATGTTACTTTTTTGCATTCATAATTAAATGAATTTTGACAAGATTCCCAAACCATGACAAATCTTTCAGCAAGTTTTAGCAGTGGCTGTTGACACTCACTTCACAAGACCTGTTGCCACTGAGTTTGAGTCCGTTCTTGTTTATTTTGGCACAGCAAATTAGCCTTTTCTTCCCGGTTCCCCTCCTTAAAAATGGCTTTTTAACTGCTACACTCCCACTGAAACAATTTCTGATGAGACCTCAGGGAATAGAAGGGACAGATATATCTTGCATTCCCTTTGTCTTTTTTTTTTTCGTGATTTCTTCCTCTATTTCTTTAGGGCATGGCTTTCAGTTACTGTTTATCTGCAGTAGATATGTGTAGTTTTTTTTAGACCTGGCATGTTTTGTCCTCCACTTAACAAATTTCCTTAATTTTTTGGTGACACTCTCAGCACACTCTAACAGCACACTGAGATATGCCCCAAACCAACTAAAGTCACAGAACAGGGTCAGTGGATGCTTAGGTGCATAGTACATGATGAGAGAGTTTGGCGTAAAAGAAGTTGACTTGCCTGCACAGAGTCCTGACCTCAACCTGACTGAACACCTTTTGGATGAATTAAAGAGTGGGAGCCAGGCCTTCTCCTCCAACTTCCTTGTCTGACCTCACAAACGCACTTGTGGAACGATGGTCAAAAATTTTCATAAACACAAATAAATTAAACCTTGTGGAATTAAAAATGGGATGCCTCTCAAGTTCATATGTGTGTGAAGGCAGATGAGTGAATAGTTTTGGCAATATACATTTAGTGAATGTGGAGGTGATTGGAGTGGTTTTAATGTTTGAAAATATCTATTTTTTATTATATACTTCACTTAGAATGTGGTAATCTGTAAATGAAAACACACAATTGGTGGGAAAATCAGTGAGCTACATAAAGTTGAAGGTTTACAGACGTTCCTACTATTCATTCTGAGGAAACATGACCATATATGTCATTTTTAAGCACAGTTCATCCCACCCCAGTTGTTGTCAAATCTCAATGAATGTGCCTGCTACCAGCATGCACCAGCATGGCAGCAAGTACTGTAATTCAAGTAGATAGTGAGATGATTCACAAGGACGCAAAAACTGGAATGCTTCCATAAAAGTTAGTAGAGTTTATTCTCACCTCTTAGATACCTACACTAAATGGCACTGCAGTTTCATCCAATATTTGTTTTGTCATTTCAAACCTGGCCATTGTGAGTTGACAGTGTGAGTCATCTTTTAACAATAATTCCAAAATAGGTGTTAAAAATAGTTCATCATTTTCATTATCCACCTAAAATGGTCTGATTTCATTTATTCCATTTAGGGGAATTTCTTTGCTTCAACTTCTAGCTTTAGGTTCAAGATGGGCCAACATGAGGTTATGGAAGTTTTGTTTTGTGAAACATGCTGTTAGGAAAAATTTTGTTATACTTCCTCTTAATTAAAAGTCTAGTTCCTGTATTTTGTGTGTGTGTGTGTGTGTGTGTGTGTGTGTGTGTGTGTGTGTGTGTGTGTGTGTGTGTGTGTGTGTGTGTGTGTGTACATGTTTAAACATCTTTGTGATGGCAGAAAATGAAAGCATTATGCCAATGAGATGTCCTTACTAATATACGAAAGTATGCTCCTTAAAATAGGTTTTGCTTTGCAAAATGAAATCTTGCATATAACAGTAAAAATAGTTTTTTTCTTTGTTGTGTGCAGGAAATATGAAATACTATAAATGCACAGAACTCAAACTCAACCAATAGACAGTGTTTGGTCACTCATATATGTATAAATATTTCTTTAGGGGAATTTCATGGAGCCAGATGATGTAAACTGTCATTTGCTTTCTAACATTTGCTGGTGGTCACATGCCGGATATCATCTTTTCTTCACATGTCTCACTACATATGTTAGTTTTAATTTCAGCATCGTAGTGGTTAACTTAAAAACTTTCCGTTGAGGTCCATCACATGCTCTGTGTTTAACCATAACTGCTTTCCCTTTCTATATAGCGAAGGTGGGTGTGACCACAAAGGGACCATCGGTTAATAGGTTTATAGACCTTTGGTCATTGCATCCAATTTTTCCAAAAATCTATTTTAAAAAACAAAACAAAACAGAAAAAAAATTCATTACAACTAATATGGAAATATCTGTGCCTTTAAATGACAGACTTTTGCCCTCTGAAAGAAAAAAAATCTTTAGTCAGCATTAATTTGTTAAGTGAAGCAACAGTTAAAGTCTTTTTCTCTTGCTCAGACTTCCTTCTGCTTTGTGAGAATGATTGAATCGACGTCATGTCAGCAGACATGTTTGAGCTAGATGAGATTGCATCAGACTCAAGTCCAATAACAACTTTTGGCAGCTCACCCACTGTTGCTTCAGGAAATATCAATCGCATAAGTAATAAACTGACGATCGTGCCTTCCAAAATGACACCAATGTAATCTAGGGTGCATAAAAGCCAAAGGTTCAGTGTCATCAGTTCTGGGAAAGGATTTTCTGTCTCTTTTTAGCATATATGCATTTTTTTTTTTACTATAATGCATATATGGCATGTGTACATGATCAACATATTCACAGTATACCCACTGTTGAAATACAGCAGGTAGTTAGCTTTTCTTCTTAAGGACTGAGTGAAATTAAGTTGGCAGTTAATTACTGAGGAGGCAATTACCATCTCATATGGAAAAGAAATGAAATTCTTTAAGAATAAAAAATACTGTAGCTCTTATAAGACTTGATGAGCGAATGTGATACTACATTTTACTTGGGAATTTAGCCACTTTTGCATTCTTCCCCATTTTCACTTTGTTTTCTATGAAAACGATGCAAATAGGTAACTTTCATGATGACTGAGTATGTGAGAGACATGCCAACAAACGGAGGCTAACATTCATCAACCAGTCATTCAAAAATTACATTCAGGTGTAAATTATATTACATCTGTGAATCAGTCACCACTTGGTCAATCTTTAAGCTTCGTGCAAGAGCTGGTGCAATACAGGAATGCAGACGTAGTTGGTTAATGAAAAAAAAAAAATCTGAAGCATTCCTGTGGCATCAGTCGATTATCACAGAGTTTTAGTCACAGTGTTTTTCCACAAAGGTGATATATGTGACAAATCTTGATAAATCAGACTATTAGAGCCTTCAGTGTGAATTCCCACACCGGGTCTGAAAGTCCACTCTTGCGCAATCTGCAAGAAGTGAGTCATTTTCAGTTGGCTTTAAAAGCTGAGCCTCTTCAGCGCTAGAGTCAAACAGCAGAGCAGCTGAACTGAGAGAAGAGAGGGGACCGGGAGCTGAAAGAAAGACAAACAGACTAGAAGAAAAAACAAACAGCTGTTGCAGATTAGCGCTTCAGGCTTCATCAGCTTTCAGAA
This sequence comes from Haplochromis burtoni, assembly GCF_018398535.1. NCBI lineage: Eukaryota > Metazoa > Chordata > Actinopteri > Cichliformes > Cichlidae > Haplochromis > Haplochromis burtoni. The sequence continues at coordinate 644,676 of NW_024582706.1, read as the reverse complement.
GAACATTGTTATTTTTCGTTGTTAGTTTTTACAGAATTTCTAAAAGGCAAAATGATAAGCAACAGAATCATTGTCAGCTCCATTGTGATGCTTTTGACCCTGCTGGCCACCTGTGAAGGTATGTTTTTTTTTGTCATTTAATGGCTTAATTTAGCAGTAACAAGCAATTTTATTCATGCTATCCTTTTTCATTGCATTAAATGTTTTCAGCATGCACTTTGTGACCATGTGCAACTGCTTTCTTCTTACAGGCATGGGAGTGGAACTGCACTGCCGTTGCATTCAGACAGAAAGCAAACCTATTGGCCGCCACATCGAGAAGGTGGAGTTGATTCTTCCCAACTCCCACTGCGAGGAGACGGAGATCATGTAAGAGCCAAAGTCTTCTTTCCATCTCAGTAGTGATAATTTTGCTTGATTTTGTCACTGTGATTTGTTGGCTTCAACACGAGTTCTCTATCTAAACTTTAGTTTTTTTCCACTGATTTGTGTTGCAGTGCCACACTGAAAAGGACAGGTGAAGAGGTTTGCCTTAATCCTGAGGCCCCCTGGGTCAAGAAAGTGATCAACAAGATCATGTCCAGGTAAGATTTTACCTAAAAGTATGCCAACACAGCAGTCTTTCTTTTAATAGGAAATAGAAACCAAGAAATTATCAAACAATGTTAAAATCCACTTTTGACACACAAATTAATTCTTCTTTACTGTTTCTTGTCCAAGCAGCAGACCCTGAGCTGAAGAACTGAAGCGACACAAGAGATGTGCTTCATGAACGAGCTGTTTTTTAACCAACAAAAATCACTGAAATCACCGTGTTCCTTTCACGAGATGAATGTCATCATATGCAACTAGCAGTACCACTCGCCTGAAAACCTGTTAAAAATGACAGAATTTTGATTGAAGTGTTTGTATCAAACACCTTATTTTTTTTACTTCAGTATATGTATTCTCCATGTATTCTCCTGTCATGAAGAAAGGGAGGCTACCTATTTCCCTGTGTGTATGTATTTATGTATTTATGATTATAAGTGCTTAAATTGTTTTCTGTATTTATGAAATAAAATGTCAAATAAAATGTCAAATTGAAATAGCTTGTTTGCCCTTTCTTACATTTTATATTGCAAAACTGACAATATCAACAATAGGAGCAGCCAGATATTGTAAATATTCTGTATGGAAAAACACCCATTCGATGATATAGTAACATATATGACATACATTACATATTTTAATAGATTGTTATTACTGATGCATATTGTGTCTAAGTAATTATTTACTGTTGTAACTAGTTATAGTGGACCTACATTAAGTAGTCCACTGATTCCCACTTATGGCATAATACATAATAATCAAGTAATTGGCTTTTTGTCAGACCATGACTAGTTTTTCCTCTTTGGTCCTAAAACTGTAATTTTAGAGGGAACATCTATTATTGATGAGAATGTCATGAGGCCATCTGTCATCTGAAATGTGACAAGGAGATCCACCGATACAATTTTTTTTTTTGTTGGGGTCACAAGACAAAATTACCTCAAAAGTTAATTGACTTCACAGGTATATGTGTTATAATCTGCTTTTCAGGGCATGCTCACTTTTGCCAAACCACATTCTTGCTTTTATCTTTGCCTTTCTACTGAACACATGTCCTTGGATTTTTCTTCCTGTTGTTATTATCTCACTGACCCAGAAGTTCCCATTTTTCATCAGCCCCTCCTGGTTTCTAATCTCTGCTGGCCTGCATGGTAAATGGCCTGTATTTGTATAGCGCTTTATTAGTCCTTAAGGACCCCAAAGCACTTTACACATCCAGTCATCCACCCATTCACACACACTGGTGATGGCTACATTGTAGCCACAGCCACCCTGGGGCGCACTGACAGAGGCGAGGCTGCCGGACACTCGCGCCACTGGGCCCTCTGACCACCACCAGTAGGCAACGGGTGAAGTGTCTTGCCCAAGGACACAACGACCGAGACTGGAAACCTTGCGATTACAAGGTGAACTCCCAACTCTTGAGCCATGATCGCCCCGTGCATAACACTTCCTAATCAGCCCTGATTTCTTATTTTATTTTATTTTTTAATTCAATTTTTAATCAAACAAAGTGCATGTAGCCAATTCCAAAGAAGTGAAGTTGATTCCAAGTGTTGAACTAACACGTGATATTTTTCACTAGAATTCTCAATAAGAGCAAAACAGATGTGGATGGAAGTGAAGGGCCAATAACAGGCTGAAAAAAGGAAAAGGGGTGGCCAAATCAATACATTCTTTTAAAGAAGGAAAGTACTGGTCACCTCAGTGACACCAAAAAGCCTGAAACCTGGCAGAATACAAATAAAATGGATGCTTTTGGTTATTACATACAAAGCCAGAGAGACTAACAAAGAAGCTACAGCTAAAAGTGGCTGCAGCAAAGGCCAGGCCTAGCAGAGCATCTCACGGAATGAAACAAAACATCTGGAGATATCCATCTGTTCTAGGCTTCAGGCAAAAAGAGACTGCAAAGAATTTCATTCGAAGCATTGAAAACAATCCGTATATTAGTTTTTCCAGTTTCAGTGTTGGGATAGGCTATCTCTTAGGAGATAGTACAATCCTTGGCTCCTTCATACTTTGTGTTAGCATATACTTTGGAAAGGTAGTGAATATGAATTGGATAAGTGAGAAGGAATGGTTGAATCAAAATGTGAACATACATAATGAGTACTGTAAAATTTTAGTTTCATATATCAAATACTTTTCATGATTTTTTAAAGATAACAACCCACTTTCAGGTCTCTTTTTCAAACATTGAAATGTCAGGCTATGTTTGAACGCGATTATCTTAAAACTATTAAAGATAAAGGTCTAACATTTTCACTGATGTACAACAAAATTTTGAGTGCTCTACACCAACTGTGCATGGAAAGAAAACATATAAATAACAAGACAGCAAGAATATGTAAAAAAGAGGAATATATATACAAAACAAGAGGAAGCCACACAACAGAAAGGCATTAGAGGATAGTTTACAAAGTACTTGAAAGTAGTGCAATGGACTCGGTCTGAGTCTGTGTGTGAGTGACCTGAGTGATGAGGGTTACTCAGATCATGGCTCAGATTAGTGAGTGGGTGGCCAGGGGTGGGGTGTGGGGGGATAGTCTTTCCTGACATTATGAGTGGTCCAAGGGAAGAAGCTGTTTGCCAGTGTTGAGGTTTGGGACCTGATTGACCTTAGGCGCCATCCAGAGGGCAGCAGGTCAAACAGCTGTTGCGTGGGATGCACGGGGTCACCTGTGATGACCCTGGTTTTCCTGAAACAGCAGCTTCTGGGAGGTGCAGCCAATGACTTTTTTTTGGGTAGCAGCAGCTTCTGGTCCAGGTTATTCTTCCTCAAGGCACAGAGGAAGTGCAAACGCTGCAGGGCTTTCTTTACCTGGTGTTCTGGGTCCAGATGAGGTTGGTGGAGATGTGAGTACCCAAAAAACTGAAGGTGGAACTTCCACCTGTTTGGTTCTTTGCCTTATCTAACTGAATTTAGACCTTTTGGTGTGTTTATTACCATCTCAATAAACACGCCAAAGATCTAAATTCAGTGAATTTCTGGATTTGTTTGCCTAGTTACCTCTGTGGTTAAATAAATCATTATATTACATTAGCTCTGCCATCTTTCCCCCATGTACCGTCAAGGCTGCTAGCAGCTAGTAGCATGTTAGCAGCCCTATAAATAGCACCTGTGCAGAGTAAACACAGAAAGCGTCCTTCTGCTTAGTTGTATAATTTGTTTGTGTCTGTTTAATACTAGAAGGCTGTTGCTTATCTTAAATCACAGCATGTGCATCTATCAGCATTGTTTTTGCTACTTGTTGCCCCCCATACTAAGACAGTGACTTCAGCAAATTCCACTTACAATATCTGAATCGAAGAGTGCAGTCCTAGGATCAGCTGTGATACTGTGCAGAACCCTCTAGCTCTGTATGCCTATGCAGGGCTTGTGTGGGATGTAAATAGAAACAAAATGCCAACCAACCATCAGCTTCACTTTCCTATAATCTGCCAGCACTGTCACAACTGTTTTGCCACTGATGCTTCACAATTAATCATCAATAAATCAAGAATGTAAATAAAACAGAAGAAGGGATGATTCAGTTTCTAGCTTATGTATGACCTTACATTTCATTTGCGCGATTTTTTAATTTCAGAAAGGTTTTGCAGACACGCCAAAAATACTCGTGCATCCAAATGCTGTTAATATTTACAACGTTACATTTATTAATGTTGTTATTTTTGTTTGCCAGTGGCTTGCGTGAGGATGCAGGCAAAGGGGCGGGACTGAGCGCACAGCCGGGGGTAGGTGCGGTAGTGCGGCGTACGATGCGTGCAGAAAGACAACACTTACAGCACAGGACACACAGGAGATAACCGACATACACACAAAATGCTGCGTCCACGAGCTGTAACAAGCCGCTGGATGTGAAGAAAATAAAGGACCGGCTGACGATAACGCCTCCAGATTGAGTACGCTCTAGCAGGCTGCGTTTCTGCCGCAGAAATCATTCCACTAAAGCTCTTGTCGATGATGCGCTTTAGCTCTGCATGAGTCCCTTCGTTTGGTTTGCAGGTTCAGGACAAAACCGGGCGGTGCTGACTGTGTGTGGTATATACAGTTTGTGAGTGCACCTTATCCGCGTCTCCGCACAGTCCTTGGCACCTCCTTCAGGATGGCGTTAACGATCTGCACGAGATTCACTGACGAATATCAGCTGTTCGAGGAGCTGGGGAAGTAAGGAAACGCGTTCTTCTTCCTTTTTGTTTCAATCATCTGGCATCATCCCTTTTGAAATGTCAGCTTGTTATGTAATAGGCCGCCTTGGTTTAGGGACGCGGATTTCAGGCTGAGTGTGTTTTTGTGAGTGTGCTTGTGCGCGCTGCTGATAAGTGCGGCGATGAAGCCTGATGCAGAGGGGTAAAACACTCTGATGTATATCATGCAGGCCTGTGCGATGGGATCCTATTTGTTTTAATCCAACATCTGAAGCCTTGCTTACGTTTTGTGCTTACGAAAGAAGACGCGTATGGAGCGTGTCGTCATCTGCCTCTATCCTGTGCAGTCTTTGATGCCTCGACCTTAGAGGTTCCACAGCAGGGCGAGGACCTTTTTTTTTTTCTTTGAAAAGCGAAACCAGGGAAAGATGCATTACTGTGGGTGAAAGCCTGAGATTTGCTAAAACACCCCTCCCTTTCTGCCTCGACCCCCCCCACCCATTCCAAAGCCCTCCTCCTCCTCCTCCTCTTCCCTCGTGACAGAAATACACACTCAGTAATGCGACAGCAGACCATGTAGGCGAGATGGAGATGACACACTCCACAGCCAAGCAACCGAACCGTGATCACTCTTAGACCCAGGCAGGGAATTCCTCACCATTGAAAGAGAGCGAGAGGTGTGAAAGAAAGATCCACGTACCTACATACCTGTGCACACATATGTATATGTTTTTAAGGTGGCTCGCTTAGTTTATATGAAAATATATGTGTGTGTATGTTTGTGGTCATGCAGCTGACTGACCTGCAGTCTGGTCAGCACCCAGTAGTCAGTGTACACAGTTCAAGATGTCTGAAACCAGCGTTGAATTTTACTGACAGCAAAAACTGTTTAAGAATGTCCTCCCAGTAGCTCTCACCGAGTATTTTTACTGGAAGAGTTGATCACCGAAAGGAAACCTGGATTTCAAGTCTCCACCGAAGCCACAGCTCCCTTCAATTATGATCCTCTGCAGTATTCATCTTACACCATCTGGCATTAATAATGCACCCGTATTGCTTTCATATTACCATTTAACTCACTGATACTTTAAGCACAGTTTCACCCACACAGGCATTAGACATTTCTCTACTGTCTGTTTACAATACAATGATAGCGTTCCATTAGACAAGTTAGTAAAGGGAATATGGCAAAAACCCCACAACAACTCAGATTTGGCTGTTAAAGGACCACACGTGCCTGTCACAGTTTATCTATTGGACTGCATTAAAAAAAAAAAAAAAAAAAAAAAAAAAAAAAAATAAATATGCAACTATTATATATATATATATATAATATATATATATATATAACATACAATATCTATATAAATGATGTTGTAATTATGTTATGTAGTATGAATATGTTAAATGTATGTATGTGATGTATGTATGTATGTATGTATGTATTGTATGTATGTATGTATGTATGTATGTGTGTATGTATGTATGTATGTGTATGTATGTATGTGTGTATGTGTTATGTTACACCCATGAATTGGATTTACATCAATTTTCAGGTAAAGAAAAAAAAATGTAATATAAAAAATGGTGACGTCATTTGCAAAAAAAGTGCGTTGTGATTGGGATGATTGGAATGATACATATAAACATTTCAGTTCAATAACAAAAATACATTTTAAATCAAAAGCACTGCCCTGTCATTGATGGTAGAAGTCTTATATCCATTTACTATCTTCTGTGAACTTCAGTGACATAGAAACTCCTATCTGAGCATTTCTTCACCAAGACAATTTTCATCTTTGTTAAGCATTTTTACATAGTTACACAATAAGATGGTCCATACCAGAGACCAACAGTATATTACATTTATATTTGGAACTATATATTTTGAAGAACCCAAAATATCATGGGAAAGTGTTCAGTGTTTAACCCAGAACCGCATTTCTGCTATTGCCTTTTATTTTCTCTGAATTTAGTAACTGCAGGCAGTTTCACTCTGCAGCTACTGTATATTTTGTCCCGCAGGACTGTATAGATGCACTTGACATATGCGTGCAATAGTGCCACGCGACTTAACCATACTGGACAGTCAACTAAAATTCTTATGTAACATGTCATGCTATGATCATTTCCTTCAACAAATCCCTATAAATTAGAGGTAAGCTTTAGTGGCAGGCTGCGCTCTCAAGAGGATGTTAGATAACATGTTTATGGTACACATCACTATATACTCAACAGCCAGTCATTAAACACACCAAAGACAAGAGTCAGCTCTTTCTTGTAAAACTGATTTCATCAAATCACATGATGTACAATTAGCACTAAATTAAGTGAAAGGCCAGAGTTCTTTTGAGATAATGGCTATTCTCAGCATCATCTTGGCAATACTTACTTACTTCTTACTGACTCTTACTGACGTCTCTGATGTTATATGGAATTAGACAGGAGGTTTGGTACGAAGGAGAACATTTTATTGTTAAGAAAAAGCATAGAAAGACAGAGAAAAAGCTTGAGTAGCAAAGCCGCAGGCATGGCTGCAGTGCTGAGCAGATCTGAGGCAGGTGGACCACTCCTTGGCTGCATTTACAGATGAGAGATGCAGCACTCTGCTCCTCTCCTTCTTCAAATATAGCTGACCTAGTTTTTTGATCTTCATACATGTGCCTGAAACTCCAGAGCAGCACGTGACTGAAACAAAAGAAGGCTAGTTGGCATGTCTGCAGGTGCTAACGGGTGTGACGGTTTAGGGAACCTGTACTGCAGGTGTGGTGTGTGAGAGAGACTTAGTACTACTAAATAGTTTACATTGAAATTTCACTATTGTTTAATTAACTTAACTATAACATCAGCTGGATTTTTAATAAAGCAAGATTATTTTAGTCAGATATATTTGCAGCCTTTTTCAGGGTATCTGGCTGACATTCATAGGCTCACTCAAGCTAGTCTTTTAAAATTAAGCTCAATTTTTCTGAACCTGTTTTGTTGTATGTTGACTGGTATGGATTATATCTCTTATTTTTACCTGTTGAGAATAAAAACCCTAAGTATTTTTGTGTGCATGTCCATTTTAGGGGCGCCTTCTCTGTGGTCAGGAGGTGCGTAAAGATCTCATCTGGTCAGGAGTATGCTGCCAAAATCATCAACACTAAGAAGCTATCTGCCAGAGGTAAGAACCACAAACATTTTCAAGCACATACAACAACACAAGCTGAAACATTCCCTGAGTGTTACTGACCTATGAGCTGAGCATTGCTCACTCTCAAACAGGCTTTAGGACACATGTTTGTGTGCGTCTGATTAAACTCAGTGAGTGACTGACAGACAGTCACACAGAAGGGAAGAGACTCATCTGCATTTTGGATAGTTATGTTTTCTATGTTTGTAGAAAAAAACAACTGAATACGTGTCAAGTGATGTGTCATGCTGTAATTGTTCTGTTGCACTTTTTGTGATGTGCAGTTCTCCCTCCTTTTTGTGGCTTTCATATTTGCCCTCTAGTTTCTATGCAAATGTTTGTCCCATACAACCTTGTGTGTACATATGTGCGTCCGTGTGAGTGTGTTCCTTATTGATTCAGGGCTCTGGCTGGTCTTGTTGTCCCAGGGCAGATCTCTTGTGAAGCCGACCCAGTTCTTTCATATCCATCACTGTAATTGTAGCTGCTGGCCTGGTTGCCTCAGGCTTGGGATGCAAACATACACGCTCACAAATGTATGCATGCGCAGCCACATATGTGACCTAGGAGCCATTAAGAGTCTATCTGTGATTACTATCCAGTGATGTGTTGTGCTTTTACAGTTCCATTTCTCCAATCAGCCAGTAGATTTTGTTGCAGTGTGCTTGTTTGTGATAACCAGTGACTGCTGTCTACTACAGAAAATGTCAGATTCCTGTATATGTGAACCATTCTTTCCAAACTACAATTTAGTTTGCAATAATTTACTTGAAATTAAACTGACTGGAGTGCACATGTTATATTTGTGTATATTTTGACTGTGATGAATCAAATGTGTGGTCTGTTGCTTAGTAAATCTTGGTCATACTGTGTTTCAAAATGCAGGATTATCTGTAGTATGGTCACTGGCAGATGACTTATGTAGTAAGTCCCGCTCTTGCTTGTTACATCTGGTTTTCTTAAGCTAAGATGGTGACAGTGAAAACACTCATCTCAAGATTTCAAAACGGGACTAAAGAAACCAGTGGATCAGTGACACCATGGTAGCTTTCATTCTGTCTGTGTCACCATATCACTTACTAAGCAAGCAAGGGAAGTAGCAGCTGTCTAATGAAATCTTAAAAAGGACATGTTTATTTATTTATTTTGAGTTCTTTTTTATTTTCATGCCCATTTGCATCTGTCCTCTTTATTACTGCCATCTTGTGGCCACAGTTTGCTATTGTCTCTGGAAGCAGGATTAAGCCCACTTCACTACAATGCTACTAAAATCTGTACAGGGCCAGTGTTTTGAAGACATGGTCTTGTTCTGTTAACAATAGCCTGAGATTGTCAGTTAAGGGCCCAGCAGCTTTTTCTGGTTGCTTGCGCCTACAGAATCAGAACAAGTACACGTTTTCCTTACATAACCACCTTTGCAAACATGCAAGGTGTAAGGAGTTATAGTGTAGTGTGAAAAAAGTTTTTCATAACTTCTGTTGCAGAAAGCTTTGATAATGGACAGAGGACATCAGCTGTTGCCATCTCTGGTTTAATAAAACAAGTTTAACAAATTAAGAACCCAGCAGCTCTTTCAGAATAACATGTATGTAAACTCACAGGGTTGACAGAATAAACTTTAACCAGCTGTTTTGCATTTTTAATTAATATTTTGAATCCCTCACTAGATATTGACGGTTTACCATGTCAGACAGTGCAGACAGCTGTCATTTAAAAAATAAATATATATTTGATATACTGTGTTCCTGAGCTCATTAAAAAACATTTATTTGAAGATTTGTGGTCCTTATTCACAACCACACTACAAAAATGTGATTTTATATACTATGAATCATTACATTAGATTAAATAGAGCATGAAGTATTGAAAATGAGCTGAGACTTAACCATCTGCAAAAATAATATTGTTCCATAAAACGCGATGGGGAACAATTTCTGGGGAATATGTGCTTTTTCTTTTGGTTGTTTATTGATTGTATGACAATAATTGTGTTTTATGTCTCGTGAGGTGTTTAGTGTTTGCTACTACCTTTTACTAAAGGAATAGTTCTATAACATTTGTCCGCAAGTCAAGCCACTTGTCATCGTTAGCTAATAGTAAATACTTTGATGATGACTACAGAAGTTATATTTTACACTTCTTCGACCAGGAAGGCGTACGGAAAGGTGCAGGATGTTGTTGGTTTACATAAAGGCAGGTAGCAGACAGGCAACACAAAACAGTATTGACACATAATTTTTAATGACAGTTTTGCTGCCATATCATGCTGTCAATATATAACATTTAAAATTGGTGCCTACTGTTATTAGATAGTCATTTCAAAGGAAATCCAAGAATTGTATCATTTCCAGATGACATGCAAACACTACAGACAATCACTTCTCTTCACATTCATTGACTTAAAACCATACCAGTTTGTATCTTATACATGATGTAAGACTGTCATATTGTAATATCACTGCTATAGCAACCCCATGCATTTGCATTCCCTAGTGCGCACAAGAATGAGACAACCCCGGGCATGTCTGAGAGCAAGATGTCCTCTGATGATGATATACTACCTAAAAACCGACCAACCAAAAAAAAAGAAAAAGAAAAAAACACTAGCACCTGGTGTTGTGTAACTCAACTGTAAGCAAATGACTCAACCAACCTGATTTTCTTGAAATATCATAATAACAAGTTGATCTACATATTGCCATTTGAAACATGCCAAAACTAGCCACTTGGCATAGGTGCTCACTCAGATAGAATATGCTCAATATTAGATCGACAGTCTCCTGGATTGTTGTTGCTACATTTTTCATTATGCATTTACTGGTGCTGTTTATTTCCATAAAATGTATATTATATGTTATTATATGTTACACAGTGCACATTAAATGTTTAGTGTTATACTCAGTTATTTCTCAGTTCTTAAAGTCTTAAATTAAAATGCTCATCGAATTCATACCCAAAATGTAATATTTAAATGTGTGAGTACTGACTGAATAGTAACTAAGAAGGTTAGTATGTGCTCTATCTGTCAATCCATCTATCTATTGCAGCATATCTCTATCTTCTCCTCCATATCCTAACAGTCTTTTGCACGTTGCTGAGTGTAGTGTTTGTAATAGACACCTTGGGAGACGGATCAGTGTCTTGACACTTGCGTGGACAGATTTTCCAAAAATACTGCAAAGAATTATCTCACCACTTGTGCACGTGGGTCTCGAAGTGCATACGTACTCGCCCTTCCTCTTTCTTATGTGTGTTCATATAGAGGTTTATATACTCTGCATGCTGGCGTGTCAAATATGGACTTACCCTCTTTCCGCGATAAGCCCTAGAATTGCAACTCTGATTCCCTTTTCTCTGGCAGGATCATGACCTTCCCCCTACTCCTCTCTTCTGTTCTCTGTGTTTGTGTATGCAAGTGCATGCGTGTGTGTGTGATTATATATAATTGAAAGGGGTTTAGGATAGGATTGGTGTCTGGAATGCAGGCAGATCAAGGCACTGCGTGTGCGTTTGCTGCTTCTAGTTAAGTAGGCACACATGTGGTGGGCCTATTGAACCAGCCAGATTCCTAAAATCTGCAGTCCTGATTATGCAGCATTTGATTTAGAGCAGCAGATGAGTTAGTGAATAAGAGTGGAGAAACAGAATGGAAGAAAAGGAAAGGAAGCAGAGGGAGAGAGACAGAAAATCAGAGTGAGATAGAGAAGATGGTCAGTCAGTATTTAAGTGTGTGTTTGTGCATTCTGTATTTCTCATAGCTAAAAGCTTGCCTAGTTGTGTTGGTTTGTACTTTTAATTTTTAAAAGATGTGCTCTTGGGTTGTCGATACTGATATCCAAGTAAATACTTAATATTCAATGCCAGTTTTGATATCACAGAGGAAAAATGACAAAAAAAATTAAACTAAAAGTTGGTTAAAAAATATATAGATTAGCATAATACAAACAAACAAATTTAAGATTCTTTTAGGTAGTGCAAAAAACCCCAAAGTATTGTCATTGCTGATCAAACAGAGTTGGAAAGGTAGACTGCCTTTGTTTCTACTTGGTGCAGACTTTTCTCACCTTCGTTCTGGTACTTTCAGAGAAACATGACAGTTTTTAGACAAAAGAGAATGTGATCCTGTTAAATTACCAGGAGCCTGTATTAAGGCTACATACTGGCAGGATTGATAATATTTGATGCCCATTTCTCCATGTTAATGTTATTAATTTATTGTTAGTCATAGCAATTAGCCGCTGCCTTAATCATAACTTAACAGACAGCTAATGGTGCTATCAATTAACTGCTAATAGTTAAATTGCAAACATTAAATGTTATGATACTCAATTATCATATTCTTGTTTTAAAACAATAAATTATATATTACAAAATAAGTCCATACTTCCCAGTTGATATATTTTGTTATGTATCTACAACCATTTGCACACTGCCTTGGTCACTGACAATGTCTGTCATGTGGCACTGTTTGTGAACGACTGTTCTAAATAGTAACGTTATACTATTATTGGTTGTGATTACATACTATTTTTTCAGACATACAATCTCACAAAACGTGTTCTTTAAATGTGCACAGCATGGTGATTTCAAAAGAAGTGTTACTGTAGCCAGTACAAAAATGCTATGTTGCAGAGTCTGTCGTCTGCATTGCATTTTGAAAAGTGTAACCACCCCTGAGATTACTTTTGTCTCCTTGCTGACACCACCAACATTGTACTTGAAAATGTTGTAGGAGTGACATCACACTGTCTCGCTGTCTTTCTTCCTCTAACTCAGATGTTTTGAAATTTGAAACCAATTGATTTAGTGAGAATTGGTACTCATTAATACCAATGCAATTGGTTGGTATCTTTAAAAAATACAGAATTTGGCACTCAAGCTAATCAGGGGTTGTGTGCTTTCAGCTTTGTTGATATAGAAATTTTAGAAAATTTTTAAGTATTGATTGATACCCCAGTATGCTCATTGCATTGTTTTGAGCATGGCATGGTGATAAGGAGATGGGCTGTGAATCTGGAAATCATTTCCAGCAAATTAGAGATGGTGGTTTATCTTCTTCTATCTTCTTTCACCTGGCACATGCTTGACGAAAGTCTGTACTATATGTGAGGAGATGACAATAAAGAGACAGCTGAGCCATTTGACAAAAATAATCATAATAATAAAAAAAGAAATTAATCAATAGGTCTGTGGGACTAAAAACAGAGAGAAAGGGGAGAGGACTGTGGTTAAGATACACAGATATGCACGCAGGAGAGAAGGAAAGGAAGGAGGGATCAGTCAGAAGAAGGGGATCACATGACTCACTGGGTACTCAAAGGCTAAAAATATATTGCTTGTGCTCTCACACCCTGACATACACTCAGTATTGAAAATATTCTTTTTTTTTTCTGTTTTTTGTGAGTGTTTAGCTGTTTGGCAAATTAACAAAGCACTGGACAGCAAATGTGTGTTTGTAGATCCTACTTTAAGTCTTAGTTTTGAAAATATTTTTTCCTGCATGCATCAAGTTATCAAATTAATTTGATGCATTATGCCAAATTTCTTACAGAGCCGTCTGCCACATACTGTATCATGGACCTTATTATTCAAATGTGTCCTACCACTATGAATAGACATTAGACTGATGGCAGTCATCAGCACAGAGTCTGCTCTAGATTTTCAGATGTGAAACGTGAACCAACTTTGTCCATTAAATTCAGTGAAAGTGAAAAATAAGTGATGCAGCTCTCACTCTTTTAAAATCACAAAATTTTGACTTAAGGTTAAAAAAATGTTCAGTACAATGTGTGCAACAAAGCAAGGGTATTCTTAGTTACAGATTAGATTACATTTGAATGCATCGCCTCCCTCCCTCCTTTTCTATGTGCTTTTATAAGTTAATTTTTTTTCTTACTTTCTCAGAGTCTTAAAATATTTAGTCTGAACTCCTGCTGCAGGTAAACTGTGTACGGTTCATATTGTTACTGTCCTACTTCCTACAAAGAGCTGTTGTGTGACACTGAACATATTTATGACCATTTAGTCATCGGCCATGTACCAAATGATTTCAACATTGACAAATTGAATATTGATTAGATTGTCACAGACATAAATATATTTATACAATCTTAGAAGACAAAATTCATAATAAAACATGTAAAAGTGTGCATTGTAGTTCAAAATGATGTCACTTTATAGATGGATTAGCACAGCTGCAAAGTTGCAAATGCATTTTCTACATTTGGCATAGAAAACTGTACATCTGTCATGAGTGTATTGACACTGCCTCATTGCATAGACAGTTGAGCAGAAGCATCTACTAAATCACTTAACCAGCAGTTTCCTTTGAAGTGGCAATTTTAGCCACACTAAATGCTAGCCATGACTGCGTCTGAACTATAGGTCCTGCATTGTTATTGTCTTCAGTAGGCCTCATCAGCAGTGTTGTGTTAAGCCATGCTTAACTTGCAGGTGCTTTTTCAGTTTGAAGTGGAGCACTTCACAGCCTGGAAATACTTATCACCCAGACACAATTTGCATTTCGCTGTGATGATTTTGACATCTCTGGGCTCACTCTTGGAGATAGAGTGAGGAGTTCAGTCAGTGGAAGGTCTCATAGTAGAGGAATTGCTCCTCCACATTGAAAAGGCAGTTCAAGTGGTCCAGACATTGTTGTGAAATCAGTTTTACCCCGGTTCTTTTATTCGTCGAGGCATCCAGAGACGGCACTGGAACTCAGTAGTCATTTCACAAAACCTTTATTCATCTTTATTCATCTTCATTTAAGCATGCACTTCTAGAAGGGAAGACGAGGCCGGTGTGTCCCTCTCCAAATCTTCACTCCTTTGTCTGTGAAACACAGTTTTGTAGGGGCGACGCTATCATAAAACCCCCCACGGTGTGCTGCAAACTCTGTGTCTGTGTCTATATGCACGAGCACATGAATGCCTACATGTGCGCGTGCACGTGTCTATGTGAGTGCTCGTGTGTGAGTGTGCGTGTGGATGTGTGTGCGTGACAGTTAAAACACTGTAGGTGTAGGTGACTCCCTAGGTCATAAAACCCATCTCCCTTCCAGACCACAGTTATCCAGTTACAAATGTTGAGACCCCCACCCAAACATTCTCTGGGGAATTTCCACTCAGCATTAACTCCTCTCTGTTTTACTTTCACAGTTCAAGTGGGGGAGGGGTCTCCTACAATCTACTCCTAAGTTCACGACACAGTGAGGCCTTTATTATATTGAGGGTAGTGTCAATGTCTCTACAATAGTTCTACATTCTATGTTAACACATTTCTAAACTCTAAAATAAGCTAAACACTCCTACAACATCTGCCTCCAGTCTGCTCCTGGCATGTCTAACTGGAGAGTCTGCAGTGCATGGCCTGGCTTGGTTTTCCCCAAGTGACTCGAGTTCTTTACTTTGTAATGCAATTTTCCCACAAGATACTTGTTGCACTTTTTTCCAAAATTAAAACGAGAAAAAAAGACATTCCAGTGTTTTTTCCCCCAGAAAAAAAGTAGCTCCATTAAATTGCTTCTCTTCTACATTAAAACTATTGCTTCCATAGCTAATAAAAACTGGAAAACTGGATGGTTCAGTCAAGTTCTCTGTGGGTGTATTGCAGAGAAATGCAGAATAAATTAGGTCTGGTAGTTGTATTAAAGAATTTTAAGTGTTGACTAATCTTTTTATGCTGTTTCATGGTTCACACAGATTGCACATATGTACCTGCACACCCATTCATGTATCTATATTTACTACGGTAATATATTTCTTACAAAGCTTGATCATATGACATGCATTGCAAATGGAGAGCTGCAACTTTTCTGTTTAATTTGTATTTTATAAAATGTATAATTTTTTTCCATGGGGCTTTTCTGTTTCTTAAATAACAGGTCAGGTTATATTACTCCTGTTCTTGTTGCAAAAATTTAATTTTCAAGTTGAATCTTTTGTACTGTGTATTTTGGTACCTTGGTGCTGCCAGTTCTCCTGAGCTGCAGGACACAATTCCTACCGCAGTACTGTAGCTGTAATCAAAATAAAGAATGTGCTGCACAGTAGGGCTTGATTGCTGCAATAAAATGGGGTCTTTGTCTGTGATTATAACTAGTATTTTGAGAGTCTCTCCTTGTTGAGGTGTTTTCAGAAAATGCAGCTCAGATTAAACCACTTTTACACATCAGTCTAATGTGTGTGTGGTATATCTCTGCATTACAGTATATAAGATAAATGCGGACATTACCGTATGTTACAAGACTCTTGGGGCAGTTTTATCTCTTGACACCAGCCACCTTTTGTTCCTCTTCAGAAGAGAAAGCAAGGGAGTTATCAGTTTCTTAATTCTTCCTCTATTGCAAACTAACAGAGGGTGACGGTGTCTCAGCATCCTGGATGGTTTCATTAGATCCCTGGGAACGGTATGGAAGAGGACTACTTAGCCGCTGGCAGCAGAGGATGTTACATTCACTCCACTACATCTTTTTAATTAAAACTCTTAATTAAATGTAGCAGCGCAATTCCAGGACCCCATTGCGGTGTGTCGCTGTCTGTGTGTGTACATTTGTGTGTGGTTTGAACATTTGCATCTGTATCAGCTTTAAGACTTCAGAAAACGTTTGTCGTCGTTGGTGGTTAAACTATTGATTGTTTAATAGGGTTAACTGAATATGTATTGGCATTTCCAGAGGATGGTTTCAGCTGCTCATTTTTCTGACCAACACTCAAAACATCCAAAGAGCTATAACCAACAAAATTTGGAATTTTTACTTAATTGATTACCTAAGTTTTTAATTGATTATCAGAATTTGTTATTGTTGACTGGTATATAGAATTAGCATATTTTATACTGGTAACAGCAATATTTTTAGCCAGTAAGGCAGGACATATGTATAAATTCCCCAGATATTTGCAATGATCATTGCAAATATAAGAAATTAGTCTTAAGGATGTTATTTCCATTATAAACTGGCATATTATCATCGATAACTGCATCACTACTTATTCATGACTCTTTTTTTGGTACAAAGCTAGTGTTAGCTAGTATTGGTTCTTTTTTAGCTTAGGAGCCATTTTCTGTTCAACCCACTTCCAAAAATATTTTGATATTAGCTCCCCTGATGACTGGCAATATATACTTTGGAAAGAACGGGTCAGCCAGTGTGCTGCTTTTCATACTTGGCCTATCAGCTACTGATAAAGTTGGAGAGTCACCATGCAAAACTGGAGTCTGAGTCACATTTGATGAAAGACCACTCAAGTGACCTTTTAGCTTCCCAAACATGCATGATACCTAATTTAAACAGAAAATGTGTTTTCACATATCAGTTTTGTTTGTTTGTTTGTTTGGTTGGTTTTTTACATAAAAGTGCCTACAAGAATTTATTTTTAAGGATAAAATGTAAAAAAACACAAAAAAAACATAACAATTGTCATGGATGCCTTCCATTATTTTTTTCCTCATTTGCATTTTGCACTCTTACACAGGCACACTATACTGGAAATATTCTTTGTAGGCCAAAACTATGTATGAGCCAAATGTTAAATAAGTCATTTCTTTTCTTTTCCTCCCTTGTAATAGATACTACACTCTTTACATGTAGCTACTAGTGCTGTGGTTTTACTATGACATAAAGGTCAGACTGTCAATACTAGCCTGTTAATTAAGTCACCGCTTAACACTGAAGTCAGTAGTAACATTAACTACAGATCTACATGTAATGAAAGTAAAATTACCTCATACTTTATACAGAAAACAGAAATGTTACATATCAAGAAGTAATAGTTCATCATTTGGAAATTGAAATTGTAGTTGTTGTCACCATGGATGCAAAAACATCGAGGATGTAAAAAAACTAAAAAAAAATAAATAACAATAATAATAAAACTAAGCACAGAATGATTTCACTTAAAGATTCATGCCATGTTCTCAGTCTGCTTCTGTTGTTGCAGTGAAGATGGCTCTATTTAGCTTTTTAGTTTCAAAGCTGACCTCTTCACCTTGTTCTTTTTAAAATGTTTTTATTTATTTATTTAGTTTTAATAAAAATGTTTGGACGTGTTATGTTGTCCCAAAATTTGCTTGTGTTGGACTTGCAGGATATCAAACTATAAAGACACTCACAGAGAGAGCACTATACTGCTGCAGTGCGGTTGCAGATGTGACACTTCAGACACAGACTGAAAAAGAAAGAAGCAGCAGTGGAAAGAAACAAAGTGGGTTAGAGGTGGAGGTTCACTGGGGTCTGCAGCTGGAACTTGTCATGTGATACACTGATTTACATTGGACAAAATAACAGCTCTTTTTTTTTCTTTAACCAAAAGTATAATAAATCGATTCTTTGTCTTCACCAGATAACCTGACATCTAGCCTTTTTTCTTTCTTACTCATTTATTCATTTATTTTTCTCAGAACTGATTTGATTCTTTGCTCACACCGAGACTACTGGCTCTGAGTTTTAGATAACTTTAACGTTAGCCCTTTTTCCTTTGTTAGTTTATTTAAAATGTCCTCCATCTTCAGTTGGGTGAACTGAAGATGGGCTTGCTGTTGCAAATGTTTTTGTGCCTTTACTGTAGGTTCAGTGGGATTTTTACTACTCACTTTGGAAACAATTCATCAAATGATACTTGCTAACCTGTCGATCGTATTTACCCCAGCAACCCACTGCAACCTACTGCTAACGGTTGGTTCTTTCCAACTTGCAACTGTGTCCATTTAACGTAAGGAATAATAATACACAACTCAAGCAACTGAAGTGTACAGGTAATGGAACAGAAAGAACAACTCAGAATGAAAGAACACATAACTCTTTGGTTTACAGTCATACCCTTTACTAATAGAAACCTGGAGATTACAGAAAATGAGCAAATGCACAACACAGCAGACAAACTGGTTATCAGCCAGTCCCCACTTTCTCCAGGTTGAAGAGCTGTGTTTCTGTACATTCCCTAGTAACAAATTAGCATATTTATACATTCACTTGGCAGCACGGTGGCACCGTGGTTTGCACTGTTGGCGCAAAGCATCAGGCCGGGGTCTTTCTGTGTGGAGTTTGCATGTTCTCCCCGTGTTTGCATGGGTTCCCTCCAGGTACTCCGGCTTCCTCCCACAGTCCAAAGACATGCAGTTTGTGGGGATAGGTTAATTGATAATTCCAAATTGCCCATAGGTGTGAATGCGAACGCGAATGATTGTCTGTCTCTGTGTGTTGGCCCTGCGACAGACTGGCGAGCTGTCCAGGGGGTACCCCGCCTCTCGCCCTATGACAGCTGGGATACGCTCCAGCACCCCCCGTGACCCTGAAAAGGAGACGCAAATGGATGGATGGACTTTTGAAAGAAGTAACTTGTGATCTGTTCTAAAATGGTGCAAAGTGTAGGAGGCCTAATCTGAGCAGCATACTTGGAATGCTAATGATAGAAAATTGATTATTTACGACATTAAGATTTATGAAATGACTAATACAACAAGTCAGTATTTTTCTGTAGACTGAAAAGGAGCTGACTGAAAGTCTCCTTGCATCACTCTACATTTGGGGAGGTTAAATCTATACCTATAGCAATACATACTCACCACAAACTTTTAAGATACTGTTTCTGTTGTAAATACCTTAAATAGATATTTCAATCTTTTTGTGGCTCTTGCACTGTGTCATGGAAAAATATAACAAATTTGTTGGATTGTTTTATGAGACAAAGAAGTGCATTTGGTATTGAAGAGGAACACAACTACTTTTCAGCCATTAAAAACAAAGTAGCTGTATTTTTTTCTCACACCACAGCTAATTAAAGACAAATTATGACAGTTAAAATAATAAAAGTAAAAGAGAACAAAAAAGAATAGGTATGTTTTTGTATACTTTAAATGAAGTTATCAATCATTGTGGTCTTTATTGTGCCAGACAGAGAAGCACTCATACTTGGACACTTAGAGACGGTCAGCCCAGATCAAGCCAAGAAAAGGTCCAGACAGGGTTGAATGAAAACAGCTGACCGCACATTCACATTTGTTGGCACAGTTGCTTCAGTTTTAACCACATAAGCAAAATTACTCTCACTAGTGTCTGTGACAGCAGGACTCAAGCTTGCGCAAGCAGAGTTGAGTATTGTGAGGCTTTGCAGCCAGTCATAACTGATTGTTTGAGACATTTTGAGAGTCAGCTTTTTTTGCAGCTACAGTCTGAAGAGTGAATGGGTAAAATGCGATTTACTCATGCATTAAAAAATAAAAACACGCTGTTATGCCAGTGCAGGCAGTCACACCTGTGCCCGTGCACTTTTGTGCTCCAATCCTGTTAACTTGTATGAAGCTTGCAAAAATGAGAAACAAGCTCTCAAAGGAAAACCAAGTAATCTTGTGGACTGTCTCATTCTACAGTTACTGTCTGCAGTCCCTCAACACTGAAGATGTTTGACATTAAGGTTTGATTTTCTGCTAAAATCAACAGCATACTACAGTACAATGCAATACAATTTTATTTATATAGCACGTTTAAAACCAGGGGGTACACCAAAGTGCTTCACAGTAAAAATAACGGTAAATGATTACACTGAACAGTAAGTCATTAAAACAAGGTAAAATAGAGAAAGTATAGAAAACAAACAAAAAGCATTAGTAAGTAGAGATAGGGAGAGATCATGATAATTCAGAGAAATGAGTAGCGATACAGCAATTAATGTGCGTTGAGAATTAGTGAACCGGAAAAAGCCAGGTTGAATAGGTAAGTTTTCAAGCGTGCTTTAAAGGATTGAATGGAGTCAGAGGCACGAATGGTAGCAGGAAGACTATTCCAGAGGTTTGGTGCTATAGAGGCAAAAGCACGATCACCCCTAGTCTTCAGACGGTGCCTGGGCTGGGCCAGAAGTAACTGACCGGAAGATCGTAAAGAACAGTTGGGAGTATAGAGACTGAGGAGGTCGGTGAGATAGTCAGGGGTAAGGTTGTTTAGGCATTTGAAAGTAAGCAGCAGAACTTTAATAGGCAGCCAATGGAAGTCAGAGAGCACTGGAGTAATAGAGCCAAACTTTCTAGTTCCGGTTAGGAGACGAGCCGCAGCATTCTGAACGAGCTGTAATCTTTGGAGGTGAGCAAGTTGGAGTCCAGAGTACAGCGAGTTACAATAATCTAATCTGGAAGTCACAAATTCATGTATCACTTTTTCAGAACGAACAGAACTTTGTTATGCTTAAGCTCTTTTGCATGTGTTTGTTGCTGCATTTTTCTCTAATCTTGTAGCTGCTGAGGTTTCCAATAAAAAGCTACAGTTTTAATATTATCAAAAAAATATATTATCTAAATGAACGCATCCTTTGCAGACAAACGTTCACTACTCATCAATCCTTAGACTATCTGCACTTTTTCTGTGTACATAAGCATCTTGAGACTCAACTGTTGCATTACAGAATCTGTAAAGCTCAATTTCTGACTTTCCATCCTCATCTACAAGACTAGACGTGTTTAAGTTAGGAAATAAGCATACGTAGCTCTAACTGTATTTCTGCAGAGTTTTAAAGTTGTGTGTGAACTCTCAATATCTGCTATTTGCATTCAAGGCTGGTTCCACTGCAGAGGAGAGGAGAGGCCTGACGCTCTGATTGGTGCGTGAGTTGCTAGACAACAGATGTCCAGCCGGCTAGGAGGTGGCCTACCTGTGGAGGAGGGAGAGAGAGGAGAGAGACAGAAAGAAAAGTGGAGGTGGAAAATGATGACAAAGGGAGCGAGGCTGTCATATAACAGAGTACAGTCGATGAATACTGGAAATAAAATAAAAAAATACAACCACCCTGGCACAGACAAACATGACCACCTATTATGGAGCATTATGGAAGAATGGTTCAAATCATTTTCAGAGTTTGATTTTTTTTTCTTCTTGGGAAAAAAACTTACAGTATTTGTGTTGAGGTCTGAAAACGTGCTGCAGTCTTTCCTAAACCATGTCCTCAGTATTGCTACTAGGTATGGTATAATTAGGTCAGATAACTTTATTGCTTAGTGTACAAAGAATAACACTAGATTGTGTGTTAATTGTAATATAATGGTTACATAATGGCATTAATGCATTGTGCATACTATCATTTTAACAAAAGTCCTGCAAACATACCTAAAACTATGGGTATTGTTTTATTTTACTGGAATTTAACAATGTTGATAAAGCAAAGTACAATGAAAAGTAGTCCGTTAAAGAACAGCAAATTGGCTGTTGTACCAGTGTAAAATACGCTATGATGCTAGTAGACTTAAGTGATGTACTGTAAACACAGGTGTATTATAAAAAACTAAACAAAAAACAATTACTTAATGTAGCAGAAAATGCAAATGTGAAAATTAGATATTTGTGAGTAATGATTCTCTCAATATTGGCAAAGCGAAGACAGAATGTGTTTTGTGTTATGCCATTCAGCAACATAATAAGGCAAAGACAGAGATGGAGAGATTAGTGACCTTGCTCAGAGAATCCTGCTAATCATGCAGTAATGGCTAGGCTGCCCTTGTTTCTGGCGCTGTTTGTGGGCTTCTGTGCTGTTGTGCTTGTCTCTACAGCCGGCAGTATGCTTCAGCAAAATTGAAATTGGCATGTTCTCAGGGGCATTATGGCAGACTTGGAGCCACACAGAAGAGCTGCAAGAAATTCTGCATGCAGGAAGGCATGCAAGTCCTTTCGGAAGTTTTTACACAGTTTCATCACCGCCTCTGGAGCCAATATGACTGTTGAAAGAAAAGAAACAGCAATTTTTAAGTTAATGAAGTTAATTGTGGCTGTTCTTGGTAGTTAATGCTTGGGCTGATGGATGAGAAAGCTTTTTTGCAACAGTAATCAGATCAATTCATTGTAGACCTTTTTGTAGTTTCATCATTTTATCTCTTCTTCTTTTGCCTTTAAATATTCTTTTTTTTGTAGTTTTGCCTGCTCATGCTATATATTTTATTCTGGATTAAACTTTGTCACTAGGGCTGACAAACATCTTTGTCACCTTTCTTTGGAGATAAGTACTTTTCTGTCATAATATGTTTTATACTGGCATTTTGCTGCATATTTGAGTGCACGCCAAGGTCAGTTTCATTTAAAGATCACTAGCTTTGTTGTTGTGCTTGCCTATTGTTTTCCTATAGGTGCGTTACACTGACACGAAACAAACAGATACCTGGACCTATAATGAGAACAAGCAGCCTAGTGTTCTTTGCTGGTCTTGCTTCTGTGCTGCACTGAGCCCACAGTTTCCATAGCACCAAGAAGAGAAGAAGAAGGAGGCAGATGAGAGTGAAAAATAGGCGTCCTATTTTATTTTGGAAAAATGTAGAACCTCCTGTTCTCTCTCTCTCTCCCTCCTGTCCTGAGGCAAAGCTGAAATGGGTCGCCTCAGCACCGGATTGTCTTACTCATTGCAATGACTCACTTATTCTGAATCAGAGTCACTGGACATTGGGTTTCTTCTGACAGAGAGATTTGAGTGTCACTTCATGTTTGCTAAGTCAGATAAAATCAGTCTGAGCCTCAACGAGGAGAGATATGTTATGCTGTCTGGGTTGCCATATTTCCTGTCTGGGATTTTTGTTGCAGTACAGTTAGATTGCAGTATCTAATACCTGCTGCTGTTCTATTCTTTGCTTCCCAAAAACCGTCTTTTTCCCCCGCATACAATTTGGTGGATTTCATGTAAAGAAGCATGTACATGTTCTCCCAGCATCAGTTAAGGGTCCACTATTAAAACAAGCTCACCAAAAGCTGATGTTGTATTTAGGTGGAACATTATAGTCACTGCCGTAGAGCATATACTTCTTTAAGGTTTCGGAATATGAGTGAAATCGTTTTATGGTATGCATAATATTACTGTGTGTGTGGAAAAAAAAGTCACAGTTTATTGTAACCTAAAGCACTTCATTACAGTGATGTAGAAATCTACAAATATCATAAAGTTTCTGATTAAATCTCACCATTGGTGTAATACAGAATTACATAGCTGTTTTTGTATTACCGATTATATATTATTTCAAAATACCCTTTGTCTGAAAAAAGGGGGTAGAAAATAAATAATTTTAACATATTCTATCCAGATTAATTGTTTAACACAAATTTTAATTAAAAACATGAAGAAAAAAACGGTATGAGATTTTCTTTTAAACATTCAAAAGGATTACTGTATAAATCTATTGTATGATACATCTGCAAAACTGCAGCACAGTGTATATTTTGGGAATACAGATTTGAGATTTCCCTCAGGGCACCAAAGAGGACCTAAAAGTACATTGCAGGAGCTTATGCTGAGCCCGACGCGAGAGGTCAATATGAATCCTCTGTGGCCGTTCACTGTGTTTGTTGTTCACTGCCGCCTGCCTGTTTGTGGCATATTACCGAGCACATATCAGGTCACATTATTTTTGTCAAGCATTTCAGTTCTGATAAGGAAAAGAGCCGGCTGACACCACGCCAGCGCGCGCGCGCACACACACACACACACACACACACACACACACACACACACACACACACACACACAGACACAGACACACACACACAGACACACACACACACTACAACCAAATACTGCAATGTGTCCTCCACTGAGTCAAAACTAAGTTGCATCCAACTTCACGTTCTATTATTTATAAAGCCAATCACAGGAGGGAATCATGAGTAGCATTAAAATAACCCATCTCTGTGTTTGTGTCTCCTCTATTTTTCTTTTAGATCATCAAAAGCTGGAGAGAGAGGCGAGGAACACACAGATTCAGAATGAAGTGAAACACACACATGAACACGTGCACTCGTTGAATACACACACACACACACACACACACACACACACACACTTGTGCAAATTAAAACAGGTCTTTTCAGGTCTCTACTGATTTCTGCTAGGGATATTCATGTTCTAGACACAGTTACGAGAGAGAAAGGAGGAGAGACCACGAAACCGTGTGTGTGTGTGTGTGTGTGTGTGTATGTGTTCTAGTACGGTATGTAATGATTATGCTGCACCTGTGTGCTCTTGCAGCTGAGTCATCAAAAAGATACACTAGCCGTACACCTGCTCTCTAAACCTTTACACCCCTCTCATTAAACCTCTGAAAGAAGTGGTCTCTCCTCCTTTGTTTTCACATTTATAGACACATGCTCTTTCTTCCCTTCACTGCTGTTGTTTCATATTTCTCTAATAATTTCTTTGTAGTTTTCTGAGATGTATTTGCTATTTGAAATTTTGAGAGCAACAATGGCGTTAGGTTTTTGATCCTGTGGCTTTGAAATCAAGACAATAATATATAATATAAGTCAAACTCTTCTAATTTCCTAATATTGAAATGCAGTGTAGTAATGCTTTACTTTCTAACAGTAACAGTTTACCTCCGGCAAAACCAGGCTCAGAGAAGGGGTGGTCGTCTGCCGTGACTGGTTGAGAAGAGTGAAGGAAGACAGGATAAAAGTATGATTCTATGCAGAGAGGTCTACTGAGGCCATAGTGAGTGAGAAAGGTGACTGAAGAAGAAATACTCAGTGCATCATAGGAAACCACCAGCAGCCTACGCCTATTGCAGCATAACCAAGGGAGTATTCAGGGTCACCTGGTCCAGCCCTAACTATATGCTTTAGCAAAAAGGAAAGTTTTAAGCCTAATCTTAAAAGTAGAGATAGTGTCTATCTCTCGAATCCAAACTGGAAGCTGGTTCCATAGAAGAGGGGCTTGAAAACTGAAGGCTCTCCCTCCCATTCTACTTTTAAATACTCTAGGAACAACAAGTAAACCTGCAGTGCGAGAATGAGCTGCTCTAATGGGGTGATATGGTACTACAAGGTCATTAAGATAAGATGGGGACTGACTGCGGCTGCAGTGATGCGGACGCTGCACCGGTCCGTCGTGGTGAAGAGGGAGCTGAGTGTAAAAGCGAAGCTCTCAATTTACCGGTCGATCTACGTCCCTACCCTCACCTATGGCCACGAGCTGTGGGTAGTGACCAAAAGAACGAGATCGCGGATACAAGCGGCAGAAATGAGCTTCCTCCGAAGGGTGGCTGGCCTCTCCGTTAGAGATAGGGTGAGAAATTTGGCCATCCAGGAGGGGCTCAGAGCAGAGCTGCTGCTCCTCCACATCGAAAGGAGCCAGCTGAGGTGGTTCGGGCATCTGACAAGGATGCCTCCTGGGTGAGCTGGCATGTCCCACCGGGAGGAGGCCCCGGGGCAGACCCACGACACGCTGGAGAGATTATATCTCTCGGCTGGCCTGGGAACGCCTTGGTGTTCCCCCGGATAAGCTGGAGGAGGTGGCTGGGGAAAGGGAGGTCTGGGCCTCTCTGCTTAGGCTGCTGCCCCCGCGACCCGGCCTCGGATAAAGCGGATGAAGATGGATGATGGATGGATGGGGACTGACTATTTAAGACCTTGTATGTGAGGAGCAGGATTGTGAATTCAATTCTGGATTTAACAGGGAGCCAATGAAGGGAAGCCAATATAGGAGAAATATGCTCTCTCTTTCTAGTCCCTGTCAGCACTCTTGCTGCAGCATTTTGGATTAACTGAAGGCTTTTCAGGAAGTTTTTAGGACATCCTGATAATAATGAATTACAGTAGTCCAGCCTAGAGGTAATAAATGTATGAACTAGTTTTTCAGGGTCGCTCTGAGACAGGATATTTCTAATTTTAGAGATATTGCGCAAATGGAAGAAAGCAGTCTTACATATTTGTTTAATATGTGCATTGAAGGACATGTCCTGGTCAAAAATGACTCCAGAGTTCCTCACAGTGTTACTGGAGGCCAAGGTAATGCCATCCAGAGTAAGTATCTGGTTACATACCATATTCCTAAGATTTTCAGGGCCGAGTAAAATAACCTCAGTTTTATCTGAATTTAAAAGCAAAAAATTGAGGACATCCAGATATGTATGTCTTTAAGACATTCCTGCAGTTTAAAATAATTGGTGTGTGTTATCTGACTTCATTGATAGATAAAGTTGTGTGTCATCTGCATAGCAGTGAAAATGTATACTATGGCTTCTGATGATACTGCCTAAGAGAAGCATGCATAATGTAAACAGAATTGGTCCTAGTACCGAACCCTGTGGAACTCCATAATTAACCTCAGTGTGTGAAGAGGACTCTCCATTTACATGAACAAATTGGAGTCTGTTAGATAGATATGATACAAACCACTGCAGCGCAGTACCTGTAGTATTTACAGCATGCTCTAATCGATCTAATAGAATATTATGGTCAACAGTATGGAACGCAGCACTGAGGTCTAGCAGGACAAGCACAGAGATGAGTCTGTCTTGGTCTTTGGTTGATTAATAGGCTGGTGTGAAAAATTGCTGCCACACCACCTCCTCGGTCTGTGCTTCAAGGATTCTGATAGTTAGTTTGACTCGGGGTGTTGATTGATTTAGGCTAAGATAAACATTCTGCTGTAGCCAGGATTTGTAAGGCAGAATAAATAAATTTGTTAATCAATTGTTAACTTGAGTTAATAAATGATCAACAGAGACTTGGAAGGGAGAGACCTAATATTTATTAATCCACATTTCACTGTTTAACTCTTTGGTGCAAATGTGGATACTGTATTGTTCTTTCTTTGTCATTCTTTTGTGTTTAAGTCATTTTTTGTTTGTTTTTAGTTTGTTTTTTCCTGTTTGGGAGTTGACACACTCTCTAAGGAGATGGTATTTTCGGGGGGGAATGGGAGGAGAGAAGCTGCAGAGAGGCATGTAACAGTGCAACTCTGCTTCCTGGTCCCAATTCTGGATAGTCACGACTTAGGGGGTTTAATAAATTTGGCCAGATTTCTAGAAATGAGAGCTGCTCCATCCAAAGTGGGATGGATGCCGTCTCTCCTACCAAGAACAGGTTTCCTGCCAGCAATTTAAGGAGAACATGTGGTCCCAACTACAGAGTCTGACATTGTTTTGGCAAAGTTGCACATGATTCAATATTAGTTCTAGTAACCTTCAATTGACGTAACTGGGTGTCATAATTGCCGTGATGTGAATTATAATTTTACTGAATTTATTTTTAGTATTGTAAAGATTTTCATAGACATATAGCTACTTCCAAAATAATTTAGGTTTTATTATGGGAAAGCGAGATTTCATCAAACGACAGCCATCACTATTGACAGCTTTACTATGAAAACTTAGAAGTCATCTATTATTAGTAACATGTTCTGAGACGTTTTAAGTGTTATATTGTAACTTTGTTGACACCGCTGCACACTGCTGGTCTGTTTCTGTTGGCTGATTTTTCTTTTCTCTGTCACACTTTTCTCTCCTTTTTTTTTTTATTTGCGCTCCTCCACAGTAAGACTCCATGACAGCATATCAGAAGAGGGTTTCCACTATCTGGTGTTTGATCTGTGAGTAACACTCATTCACACATTTTGTCAATTCTCTTCACCATACCAATTTTTATATACTATCTCTTATTAATGTTAACACCCTGTATAGAAGAAGCTCAGTTTTTACTCTGAAAGCCATGACCACTGGAGGGGAAAAAAATTCAGGGTTAAACACATTCAAACAAGATATCTGTAAATACCCAATTATATTAGAGTCCACTATGTTAAAGAATTATTATGGCAATTATTATGGCACCCTTTTGTTAGAATGCTAATAGCCAGTTACTGTAATTTGGTGAGTTACTTGCAAACATTTTTTTTCTTATTTTCGTTTGGAACGTTCCACATTCCAGTATAGCATTGTTCAGCTGTCTGTGAAGGTTCTCAGTCATCCAGGTCATCGTAGTCAAAGGAGCTTTCAAAGAAAAGCGTCTGGACTTCTTTAAGTTGCTTGAAGACGTTTCACCTCTCATCTGAGAAGCTTCTTCAGAACTGAAGCTTCTTCAGAACTGAAGAAGCTTCTCGGATTGTTCAGCTGCTTGTTAATGCAAAGGTCTGAAAGATGATTCAAGTGGCTTTCAACATGGCACAGTTATTGATCTTAGAATTTCAGAAACTGCTGAGATCTTGCCACAAAACCATCTATTGGGTTTACAGAGAATGGTCCGAAAAAGAGAAGCTATCCCTTGAGCAGCATCAGCAAGGCCCCCCGAGTATCAACTGATATAAATGCGAAACCCAGCTAAGTATCTTTGCTAAACAATTCATCCATTTATGACCACAATGTGTCCATCCTCTGATGGTTGCTTCCAACAGGATAACACACCCTGTTAAAAAATGTAATATAATCTCAAACTCGTTTCTTGAACTTGACAATTGAAGGGCGTTCACTGTCACCAGGTCCAGTAAAACACCACTGGTATTTGGTGGAATGGAATATTCACATGATGATTGTACAGCTGACAGAATTAAGGCAGCACTGATGGCAAAAAGGGGTACAGAGTCGATACTACCGAGGTGTAATAGTTGAAGTTGCCAGTGATTTTTGTAATTGAGTCCATAGAAAAAATGACAAGTCTGTTTCAGTTTTCATGACAGCCAGAATCATGAATACACTAAATAATGATCTCATTCTCTCTTCCCAGGGTGACAGGAGGAGAGTTGTTTGAAGATATAGTAGCCCGGGAGTACTACAGTGAGGCTGATGCCAGGTAACACATACACACACACACACACGCTGCTGAGCAAAGCAGCCATTATGCATCTCTGTCTGTTACCCGAGAGAACAACTGTGTGTGCCTATATGTGTGTTTGTGTGTCTCACATATGGTTGTCTCAGAGGTGTGATATAGTTACCTTGTCTCAGGGATCTCGGAGTTATTTATAAAGATGATTAATGACATAAAGCCTGCAATATTAATCATACACAACCTACCTAACACTGCCAGCTTTATGCTGAAAAGCTGCATCTCGAGGGAGAAAGAAAGGGGTGTGTGTGTATATCTATGTCTTTATGTTATGCATGTCTTTAACGTTAACTTTTTGCAGAAATAAGTTCCCATCATGAGGCTTAATATCACATAAATCTCACATAAAAAGTTTGATGACGAGAACAGTGTTATGAATTAGGTTATTCTTCTCTTCTCGGTTATTTTCCCTAGTATCCTCTTTTAAAATATATTTTTTCTTGATTTTTCCCCCCTCTCTCTCCTTTTAATTTGATCCATCTCATTCCTCCACTTTCCCACCCTCAGCCACTGCATACAGCAGATCCTGGAGAGTGTCCATCACTGCCACGTTAATGGAATCGTTCACAGGGACCTGAAGGTTTGTATGACCACAGACATTGCTGCAACCTTGTTGACCAAACAGACAGACAAAAAAAGTCCTGACTTGGTAGCAACAGAGAGAAAATTCCATTTTGTCCTTTACATATTTTTGTTTTGCTTCTTTTATGTTTTGTTTTATAAAATAAATAGGGAATTTTCATTAAATTCTCCATTATCAACCTTCTTAATTATTACATTGTTCATTCTTTCTTTTGAAGGCAATAAAAGTAATAAAAGGCAATATATTGCAAATATTTGATTCGAGCTTACCAGATTCCGACACTTCTTCTTGCCTGCTTGTCTTCTTCTATGTTAAGTTAGTATGCGTGGCTAGTACCCCCCTGCCTGCTCGTGTAGAGAATGAGGAACCTCTTCTAATACCTCTAATATGTTGAAGACAGATTGAAAGTATGTTGACGTTATCATGGCAGTAATTTTGTGAGATGTATGACTGTGTAATGTAATGCAGTGCTGGTTAAAAATAGAGGCAATCACAAGACAGACACTCAGAAATGATCCCCATTTGCATAGTTATGTAAAAAATTATGTTGAGATGTGAAAAAAATTTTTAAGGTCATGACTATTCTAGTGGTAGCCCGTATTCTCACAACTTGCCATTAGCATTTTGATGTTAAGCAAAGAGGCAGGAGAATGCTAAAAAAAAGCTGTTTTCAATGTGACTAAATGGATTGTGAGCTTGTGACTGCAAAAACACCCCAGAAAGAATAACCAAGTTTGAGATTTCCATTCTGTGACTAGGATTTCCTTTGCTGAAGCAATTTCAGGTTTTTACATGCTTCAAAATTAGGATGATTTATTCATCGTTATGTTAATCGTTATGTAGCTGTGTCTAGTTGTCAGTTACTGTCTATGTCCTGTTGAGTCATACGTCTGCCATAAAGTGACTGCTCACAGGCTGCCTGTGTTTTGAGTCTCTAAATGTTAGGAAATGCATTATTCATTAGAGCACACTGTCTAACTGGCCTTAGGTTAGCAAAGACCTTTCTGCACCTGCGCCTTTGTTAGTGCGTATGTGTTTAAATGTGTGTGCATATATGTGCATGCTGTTGGCTTTCATAAATTTATGATGGTGCTAAATTGTCTTAGTGTGCAGTGTGTGTCATTATACATATGTGGCTGAGAGTCACTTGTTTTTACACCCACGTCTCCTGTTCCACCACAGCTACCCCCTGTATCCTTCTCCCTGCAGTGTGCACTTTGTTCCTGCTCATGGATTCTAATAGTAGAGTGTTTTTTTAATTTACACATCACCTCTACTCCCTTTGAATCCATGAGGCTGGGGGAGCAAGTCCACAGCTCCAGTGTGAAACATGTCCGTGGTCACGTAGAGATCTGGTCCCGTGCACATTTTTGTTCTCTGTCATTGATGTGGCAGAAAGGGAGTTGCCTCAGACACTGATTTAAGAGCAGCTTAGTGCCACTGACCTCTAATGGCTTTGATTGGGATTGCTATGGCTAATCTGATCTTAGATCTGTGTCTGTGGGCAGCTTGTTCCCAGAGCGTGTGACCTCTCACCTCTAACCTGTTTGACTCCGCCCCCCCCAGCCTGAGAACCTTCTATTGGCCAGTAAGCTGAAGGGGGCGGCGGTCAAGTTGGCTGACTTTGGGCTGGCTATCGAGGTACAGGGGGACCAGCAGGCATGGTTTGGTGAGTATTCATCCATCCATTTTCCAACTTGAAATAGCTGATTGGTCAAGCAAGCAATCAGTAATGATAAATAATATTAAGTCAGTCATATAGATGTTTGACAATGTTAGGGAAGTTTTGGGGCAATACTAATAAAGGGGGATTTAGTGTTAATCTGTTGAGAATCTCTTTAATCTCGACAAGTAGAGGCACATACACCAATCGGTTTAAATGTCACCTAGAAACCTTTCATAGGCTTCTTTTTGTTCATGAACTGAACAGCATCCTGGCCAAAGCACAACGTGATAATAGATTTCATGTGACATATTGGAGTTATTCAGTTTTCCAAAGAACAGTCAACAAAATATTTGGCAGTAATAAAGAGTTTTCACACGAACCACCCTAAATCCACAGAGGGTACATGGCAGCCAAAGCCTTGGCTCCTTGTGAATAAAAATGTTACAACAGATGTCTCTTAGCAGAGTCTCTTATTCAAAATAAGAAAAAGTGAAATTTCAAAAATCAGCATAAGACAACACTCATTGTCTCACAGTCATTTTACGGCCTGCACAAACCTGCCTTTCCAAATATCCTCCTTTCATATTACTCCTCCAGGTTTTGCAGGCACCCCAGGCTACTTATCTCCAGAAGTTCTGAGGAAAGATCCATATGGGAAACCAGTGGACATGTGGGCCTGTGGTAAATAACATTTAAATTGTCTCACTGTAGCTGCTTGGATCTAATACTGGGTCCAAAGACATCTGTTTTTTTTTTTTTTACAAGGACTGAAACTTTAAGTTGTTCTGAGTGTTTTGTGGAGTGCTAAATAAAGAAACCTCATGTTGTTTTTTTAAATAAACAAATAGTATCCGAGTATAAAGATCTAAAATGCATGGGTTTGTGTGCATGTCACTTTGTTCTAGGTGTTATTTTGTACATCCTGCTGGTTGGCTACCCTCCCTTCTGGGATGAGGATCAACATCGCCTCTATCAACAAATCAAGGCTGGGGCCTATGATGTAAGCATATATACATCATCCAAAACTGAAAAAACTAAATGGTAAATAAAGTCAGACAAAACAAAAAGTGACATTTTATTTTAGTTAATTTGCACATAGGATCATTTCATCATCTGGCCATCTGCTCAGTTTTCCTGTAGCATCATTGGGAGCTCAGGACACAGCCACTGTGATTTTTGAATTGGCAATAGGCCTTAAAAGATTTTTCTCTCCGCTAATATAACATCTGAAACCTGAAATTGAAAATTGGATAATAATTCTGATGTTATCTCCTCTCTTCCTGGCTTGCTACAAATACAGAATCCTCAGAGCTCTGTAGTTTTGTATTTGTATATTTGCTGTATATATGACACACTTTTTTTTTTTTTTTTTTTTTATAGTTCCCATCACCGGAGTGGGACACTGTAACTCCTGAGGCCAAAGATCTAATTAACAAGATGCTAACCATCAACCCCAGTAAACGCATCACTGCTGCAGAGGCCCTAAAACACCCCTGGATCTGCGTATGTGGCAAACACACTCCCAGATGTTGGAATATTTGCACAAACACACACACACACACACAGATGCACACAGAAATTAAAAAAAAAAAGCACGAACACACACAAAAGGTGACAGTTGCACTGCCCACAAAATCGCAGCCATACATTCTTCTCACCCATTGTTTCCATTCCTTCAAATCCTCTCATCTTCTCCCTGCAGCAACGGTCCACTGTCGCTTCCATGATGCACAGGCAGGAGACTGTGGAATGCCTGAAGAAATTCAATGCCAGGAGGAAACTCAAGGTGAGACTTCTGGCAGTCCTTCATGCTTCTGTTTATATAGAACAATCCATCCAGCCATTTTTTTCCTCTCCTTTTCTGTTTTCCTTGCTCAAGACTTCTCACTATAACTTAAAATGATTGCTTGTTCTGTAAAGCCTTCGAGTTGTCCTTTTGCTATGCTGCTCTTTCTTGCTACAACCTTTTAATCAATCTTTCTTTCTTTCTCTTCCTTCCTTTCGCCCATCATCATTTCCTTCTTCTTTCCTTCTTTTCTGTCAATGCAGGGAGCAATATTGACCACTTTGCTAGTCACAAGAAACTTCTCAGGTATGTCTTTCTCAGCATGGTGTCCAAAAACCTGGTTTTCCCAAACATATTATGTTAAAAATTACAAGCATTTGTCCTAAAAAACAAAAAAAAGAAGAATGAAAAAACAAAACTGGAAGCTAAAAAGGTGTTACAGCTGTTAAAGAGATCTTTAAAAAAGTGGGAATTTATGAACTTATCCATCAGTGTAATACCTGCAGTAGAGGATGCGGACATGAGTACTGGCAAATTAAAACTATTATGGATGAGATTAACAAATCACTGAGGTGATATAAAGCTATTATACTGCTTTTTTTAATAAGCTAGTAAAGTTTGATTAAAAACAGTAATGAGCAGAACCTGCCTCAACTTTAAAACTTTAAGGGTTTAAAGGGTTAGATTCAATTTCCTCGGAGGGCGCTCTCTGCACCGGGGCTGTGATTGACCGTGGCTGCTGGGTCTCTGGGGTCCTCTCAGCCTGGCTGGGGGGCTCCTTTGCCTCCCTCCTGCTGTGTGCCCAGCCTGGAGGCTGCGGTCTGTGACCGGCTCCCGGTGCAGACGGCTCCCTGTTATAGTGTTTCCTCACTTGGCTCATGCGAGTCCAGCCCAATTTTTACTCTTTTTACTCTTTAAGTGTGCGTGTGTGTGTATGTGTGTGTGGGTGGGGGGATATATGTGTATTGAGAGTGTGGGGAGTGAGTTGGAGGGTGGGGTGGGCTGCTTTTAAATATGTAAAGCACTTTGTGCTACATTTTCTTTGTATGAAAAGTGCTTTATAAATAAAGATTGATTGATTGATTGATTGAATCTAAGGCATTAAAACACCAAATTCACACATTAGTATATATTAACCAGTGAAGACAGTGGTAGACCAACGAATCAAGAGGTAGATACATAGAGTATAAATGGTTGTAACCAGCCTTGTCTACAGCAGGATATTGGTGATGGTATCGGAAGTACTAGGGGAATAAACTATGAATGTTGTAGGTAGTACACTGACTATGGATAACTATTTCAAGCCCACTTAAACTAACCTGAACTATTAAACCTTAATAACTGATAATAATTTGGTTAAGTACTCTCTGAAAAGTGAATCTTCTGCTGCTTACACCATAAAAAGGTAAAATATGGAGAAACTCTAAGTTTTAAAATGAAATAAAATTGAATTTTAGAAGACTTTAAAAAAAGAAACTAGGCATAAGAATGCCATTGCTAAACACGAGTCATTTAGATTTTTCAAGCTGTTTTTCTACCATTCTCTCTCTATTTTGACGCCAAACTTTTTTTTAAATATACATTTCTTTTGACCTATCTCATATTCTTCATGCTCTTATTAGACTACTTTTGCTTTTCATTCTACAGTGAAATGCATTTGTTCATTTGTGTCTCTTTTTATTTATCAGTTTCTTCCTTTTTCAATTTTCTTTCCTTTTTTGTTTGAATTGTGGTAACCATTTGAGGTAAGGATTTTTGGAATGACAGTGAAATGTATGAGGTTGAGCCCAACCAATAAGCATTGGCATTTAGGTCTTATTTTTCATTTAGAGTCATGTTTCCAAAAATGTTGGGACACTGTGTAAAATGCAAATAACATTTTTTTTTATATATATAACTGACAGTAGTGTAAAGATGTATAAAATGTTAAAGGTGAAAAATGTTGTGTTTTAGAGAAACGCATCCAGATCACATTGTTTTCAGGAAAGTTCTTGCTTATTTCAGAAAGACAGCATCTATTACAACACATTCCACTTGCTTAGCTGAGCTGCCTGCACTCCTGACATGTTATCCACTGAAAACCTCTGGCATATAATCACATAAGAATTCAACACAAGAAGCCAGAAACTGATGAGAAGCTGAACTCATACATTAAGCAACAAATAGGAAAACATGTCACCTTCAAAGCTACATAACGTCTCACTCCTCCTCAGTTCCCAACTGACATCAAATTCCAAATAAGCATATGCTTGTAATAAATGAAAAGCAATTTAAAAAAAATTGTCAAATTGCCTTGGTACTATTTTCAGTTACATGTATAGTCTAAATGATTTGCTGATAATTTAATTCTGGTTGTATTTTCTGTTTATACTGTGCCCCTACATTTTTGGAAATAGTGTGGAATAGCCAATCGCACATGCATGAAAGTATGACATTTGGCATTTTAAAGTGTACTACAGAATCTCATCCTTGCATAAGTGCTAATTTACAATCTCAGAGAAATTTAGAGAAAGATGCAGCATGGATTGTTGTAATGCAGTTTAGTGTTAAGTTTCTATGTAACATCGGAAAATAAAGTTAAGGAATAGTGGTGGGAGCATATGTGTAGGTGCAAATATACAAGTGCATGGGTATGTGGGCAAATGTCGACTTAGGAATGTTGTGTGTGAGCCTGTTGGAGATAGTTGGTTAGATTAACCTTTTCATCACCTGCTATATATACACCCAATTAACCACCCACCCTTCAGCCCTGACATGTGAGTAAGTATGTAGTAGGATAACAGCCTTGCAGAAGTTATGTTATTTGGAGCTTCAGTTGGATTGCATTATGGATCTTGCAGTTGGATCTTGCACCTGGAGTTTGGAGATAAGCACAAATTGATATGCTTGCTGCATGTTTGTGTAGCCTCTGGCACAGGACTCTCTTGAACCTCATACTGAAATGTTGTCTCTGTCTTTCCTTCTACAGCAGCTAAGACTTTGCTCAACAAGAAGCCAGATGGCGTTAAGGTGAGCTGCTTTGCGCAATGAAGAAAATGCTTTGTTTCTTGCATTATTTTTGTTGGAATGTTTAGTGTCTGAGAAGGCATATTGATTATTATTACTACTGTTATTATGCATTTTGCACTTAACAACATTATCATTCAGGGACAGTCACTCAAAGATGTGGGAAATGGGTATTATTTTCTTAGCTTTCCTAGTTTTCTTAGCTTGTTCGTAGCTTATGTTTCTGGTCTCATCATCCTCTTTTTAAATTATTGATCTTTTTAGTTTTTGCATTTATTGAATTTACCTAAACTCATGTTTTCCATAGTCATTTATAGTGTTTCTTTAGAGTAACATGTTGCTCTAGCATACGCGATTTATCAGTGTGCTTGGTATCAGAGCACATTAGGTCAAAGGTCAATAACAGTCTCCCTTGTTGTATCATGTGATCTAAGGCCATATGTCTTGGACACAAAAAGCACAAAAAGGAGCACAGCTGTCAACTGATCACCACCTAGGAGTGAGCCAGATCAGATGGTGAGGAAGGTTCTCAGACAGACCTGGAAAACCCAAACGACTAGTGTGGGTGAACTGGGAACATCTGGTTGAAAGCCCCTGTGTGTAGTGCGTTTAAATCTGGAAGGATTCCTCTTGCTTCCCAGAGAGTCTGGAGACACAGAGTCCGAATGAGCCTTGTTAAAGATTGGAGGCGGAGTGTAAGACAGCGGGGTGGTTTCCATTTTCAAAATGAGGGACCGGAAATTGTTCTCCAGTTATTGGGGTATCACACTGCCCAGTCTCCTGGAGAAAGTCTATAACAGGGTGCTGAACAGGAGGCTCCGGCTGATTGCTGATTCCATTCTTCACCTTTGCAAAACTTTCAAGAAGGATCATGGGAGTTTGACCATCTTGCGTACATGGGATATTTTGGAATGTATATGTACATTTTGGAAACTTTGAAAAGGTTTACAACCAGGCCATCTGGTATATGTATGAACAAAGGATGCGCTGTCCCCGCATTCTTCACATAAAGTCAAGAATGTTCTCAGCTTTTGTTGGGCTCTAGGGTTGCCCCCTGGCTCCAGTTCTGTTTTTGATTTTCACGAATAGGATTTCAAGGCACACAATCACAAGCATTTGCTCTGGGAATCTCTAAATCTGTTTGCTCTGTTGGCTTCATCAGAGTGTGACCTTTAGGACACATTAGAGTTTGTTGGGGTTTTTTTCCAGCTGCCTCTGATGTCTCACATGTCATTATGTTAAATCCTTTTTTTTTTATCATCTCCATAATTTAGTTTTGCATGGTAACATATAATAGGAACTGAAATTAGAGTTTTCAAACAGAAGAGTTGGGATGATCACTTTGGTCTGTAGCCGATGTGAGAGAGTGTGTGTGTCTGAGAAGTGTGTATGTGTCATGTCCCTCCCCTCTACACTGCCCCCCTGCAGGTCAACAACAAAGCCAACACAGTGACCAGTCCTAAAGACACTGGCCCTGCCCCTGCACTGGTATACACACACATTCTCATCTACACTCACAGCTTCTTTCACAAAACTTCTATATGTACCTGCCTCACATCCCACTGTGGAGGAGGTTCAGGTTCACCCTTTCCACATTGTAAGATCACATTCTTTTTGATCTCAACCTTTGATAAGAAGATTTCAACTTTTAAAAAAGACATGTAAGGATATTGTAGTAACGTGGGGTGAAATACATGTCTAGCACCAATAATAGACTATCCCTGAATGAAATAGTGCATATAGACCTTTGTAACTGTGCAGCATGTCCCAGCTCCAGATTTTTTCATCAAGCTATCTATGAAAGATATTTATAATTCAGATTGATGTATTTATGAATTCATTCATCTGAATTAGCAGTGCATGCATGGGATATATACCGCTTGGCCAGTTTGGATTTGCTGAATTTATGCACCGTTAATGTTGGGTTAAAGCAAGTTAAGTCTTTATATACACACGCACACACGTTTGGATTAGGCTCTAATGAACATGAAGTTCTGTGGTTAGGGTAACCTCTACCTCAACCCCCCCACTTCTTGTGTTCTTGTATTTCTTAAGAAACTCTTCCTCTTTTCTTGCTCTTTTCATTTGTACCATGCATGAAGTCCTTTCATGTCATTGTACTGTACATCTGTTAGATTTGCAATTAAAAGTAAAATTGCTGACAGTAATCCACATGTGCATTTTGTAGGATTTGTTACTGGCATAGTTGGTCTGTGCATGACTGTAAGGATTGTGAGGATAGTTGTTCTTTGGGCATGGTGTCTGCTGTCTACGTCAGGCCACATGACTGCCACTATGCATGATGTCAAAGACTTTCTGTCCTCCCATTTGCTGTCAAGTTGATTACGCATGAACACGTGCACATGACATCTGTCTATCCTCTCTTTCTCACTCCATCATCACACACACACGCCCACCC
This sequence comes from Haplochromis burtoni, assembly GCF_018398535.1. Taxonomy (NCBI): domain Eukaryota; kingdom Metazoa; phylum Chordata; class Actinopteri; order Cichliformes; family Cichlidae; genus Haplochromis; species Haplochromis burtoni. Next base: position 605,745 of record NW_024582706.1, on the reverse strand, counting down.
CCAACACACAAACACACATACACACTCACACAAGGCCGCTGATGTTATAATCTTATGTAATCTGGGTGAGTGATTAGAAAGACTGAGCTGGTCACCAGGATCAATTCTACAAAAACCCAGACATCTGATTACCAAGTGAGGGCACTGGCTAGGGCTGCTGAGAGAAAATCAGATGCAAAAAAGACCACACAATACAGAAAGAGTGGAAAGAATGAGAAATACAATAAACAAGAAATTGACGCACACATTTGAATTTGGTCTCAGATACATTGTGATGAATAGATTTACAGATAGACAAAGTTAAAGATTATAATGAGTAATTGATGTAAGTGGTCGGCCATCTTCTTGACCGTCAGTTTTAGAAAATACACAAAATACATTTTCTTCAGAGGTATCTGCCCAATCATAACTTTTCTTGCATTGTTGAAGTATTTGCTCCCACAAGTGCCTATTATATGTTTTTCTTAGGAACCACAGACAACTGTGATACACAACCCTGTGGATGGAAACAAGGTATAACATAAACAAAGTTCACTTTCACTGATGGCTACATTTAATATTAAGTCTGTTTGCTCCTGTACTATAGACTTTCTTAGTAAGAGCTAACAGGAATGTTTTCCAATTTACCAACAAGAATAAAGCAAATTTGCTCATAAATCAGAGTTTATGAGACCATTTAGCTTTTAAAACTCTCCATTTAAGACTTAATTGTATTACAAATGCATGTTGCACGATATCATTAAAGAAGCATGTATTATGTGTCCATAATCTTTTTGTCATTTTTGTCAGGAGTCAATTGAGAGTGCCAACACCACCATTGAAGATGAAGATGTGAAAGGTAGTAAAAACTGTATGGTTTACAGACTTGCAGATCTCTGCTACACTGGTAATGTTAGTCAGTCCTCATGATTTCCAGTCAGACTGGTCACTCCCATCTGTGTTTTTCTACATCCTGCTTTGTTACGCAGTTAACAGCAGGTTAACTACTCCTGCTCCCATTTAGCTTTTAACTCTTGAAAAATGGAAATTGTTCTGTTCTTTCGTTGTCTTCTCCTCCAACTGCATCCATGTACTCCTAGGTTAATACAAAAATGGGAACACATGCTGCTTTTGTGCCCACCATTTTATGTTTTTATTATTAAATGTTTCCACTCAGCATTTTTTTTTTACTCTCCTTTTATGTGTTTTTGTTGAGAAAATCTTTTTTTCGCTATGTCTCTCACCATACATGATTATCTTTGTTACGTCTTCCACCCTTTATACACACTGGACACCCAATCATTCAATCATTCAATCATCCCATCTCAGCCCTTCGTCTGGGCAGCTTAGTGAGTGGTATCTTGAGTTCTAAGAGCCGTTCCTCACAGATGTCTGACTCAAGACAGACTCCCAACTCCTCAATTCAGAGTAAGTCCTCCACAATGGGGAAGATGCCCTATTTTGCTTACCCAGTCATCCCTGTGAGGTAGTGTTCCTTATATGTAAAGTGTCTCAAATGCCATGCTCATGATGTTCAGATCATATCCTTTTCTTAGACCACTGGGTGTTTGCAGTAGTCTGTGATTTAAGAAAGTTACTCCTCAGTGACTATCCCATCTTCAATAAAATGAAACCTCTGTTTATGACCCTATTTGCTCCTTTCGTCTGAAGGTGAAGGACTTCTTACAGTTTTTAAAAAAATATATTATTTAACATGTCTGTTGTTTCACAAATTGAGTAATTTTTTCAATATCCCCCAGCCTGCACCAATAACAATAAAGGTAACTGTCAATATTACTTAGTTTAAATCGCTTTTACAGCAAATACTTGCATCTGACATTGGTTTGTCTTGATTCATTTGAGCTTTGTTGGGTGAAATATATTGTCATCCTGCATTTTTCCTGCCTGATATCACTATTAGTCATGGGAGGCTTTCTTCCAGCTTTTTTTTTTTTGGACTCAGACATGAATGATCAAAATGTGAAATCCTTTCTTGAGCGCCTTCCATTTCTAATAACCTTAAAATCCTGCAAATCCGTAGAGTAGAACTCATCTGAAGCTGATTTGTAGCTGCACTCTGAACATTTGCCTGAAATATAGTAACAACACATTTATTATGCCAGTTTAGCTGATGATTTTCTGTGATCTTGTGTTTTAGCTCGAAAACAAGAAATCATCAAAGTTACTGAGCAGTTAATTGAATCTATCAACAATGGAGACTTTGAGGCCTACGCGTAAGTTCCCTTCTGTTCACGTTTTCCCAGTAACATAACTATAATGTGTATATAATGTGGCCTAATAAACACAGACTCTCTTCCCGCATTTAAGTCACAGCTCAAAACACATCTGTTCAAACTGGCTTATTCGCTTTAGTGCTGATTTTATCTGTTTTCAAGTTCTGCTTTGCAATTTTAACTTCTTGTATGTATTCTACGACTATTGCTTCTTTTATTAATTCTGTTCTTTTGTAAGGCGACCTTGGGTTTTTGAAAAGCGCCCTCAAACAATATATATATATATATATTTATTAGGGGTGCAACCATACACAAAATTCACGGTTCGGTTCGATACTTTGGTGTCACGGTTCGATACAAAGAAAATGTTCATGCCTTTTTAATTTGTCATTTATTAAATTTTCACGGCACATTCCGCACCACATCTCTGTGCGTTCATCATTTGTTTGAAGCCAGCTCACCTCCTGCAACTACTTTTCCAAGAATACATGCTTCTTTTGTGGTTTGTGGTCACTTCTTCACCCTGACCTGTCTTATTTGGCTCAGCAGAACTAAAATATTGTGGCGAGCTCAGACAAGGAGGAGACGGAGGTGTCGTTTGGTCTTGCTTCCCGTGAGCTAGCCAGGGAGCACAGCCGTTTATTGACATCTGCAGAAGAACACTGCCGCTAGCTAACTGCTCAGCGCGGCAACAGCACAGCAGCAACAACAACAACAACAACACACAGGGCGCCCTCTGACCCCGGAAGGACACACCGTCGCAGCGAGAGGGCGTCACCCGTCACTATGGCAACATAAACAAAACATAACTGTACAAACAGAACCCCGAACAGCCCTGACCCGCTACAATATATATCCTGCTCCTTTTACACACGCACTAACATAACGCTCAGCGATTCTCTGCGCGATCAACCTCTCAGATTTCACTTGTCATGTTTGCATAGTAAGCTAACGATTGATAAGACGATGTCAGAGAAATTGGTGCGCAAATTATCATCACTCACCAATCAGTGCTGTCACTCTCTATACACAGTTTGCGCGATTGCAAAGTGAAAGCAAAAAACAAGCGCAAATTCAAACGCGATTTCAATATGTCACATATTGACAGTGGCTCACCGATGCCAATGACATAATTACCCAGCTACATTTC
>NW_024582706.1:579599-601464 GCF_018398535.1 Haplochromis burtoni | reverse complement strand
TTTTTTTTTCATAGACTTATTTGCTTGTCTTCTTTGCTGATGCTACATTATGTTTCTGGTGGAACAGGAAAATATGTGATCCTGGTTTGACTTCCTTTGAGCCTGAGGCCCTGGGCAACCTCGTTGAAGGACATGACTTCCATCGCTTTTATTTTGAAAATGGTAGGTTCAAGACGATTAATTCTAACTTTAGAAAAAAAGCTGCTTTAGCAGTATCTTGAGGACTCATATCGAGAATTGCCTGCAATTTCTGCATTTCAAAAGAAAATCGATAAACTACTAACAACCTGGGTAACATTTGACAAATTAAAATGGAATTAGAAAGAGAATTTGCAGAATTAAAAAGAGAATTTGAAGAGAACTTTTGCTTATGCAAAAGATATCTGCAACTAAAATCTACCAGCTTTTAGTGTAAGAGTTAGAAACAGCTGGCTGACCTCGAATCAGCATTTGATACTAGGAGTAATTAAGGATTATGTTTAAGTAACAGTACTGGAGTCTTTAACCTCCTAGGACCTGGTGTCCACATATGTGGACATCACATTTTGGGTTGTCTAGACCAAAATACAAAATTTTGCTCTACCAGGGCCTGATATCCACGTACGAGGCCATTCTACTGCCACTGTTCTATCAAAATTTAAAACGAATGTCCTCATATGTTGATCTCATTTTTCTCAGAAACAAAAGTCAGGTAAAAAAAATCTGGTAATTCTTTGTTTTTACATTCATCAGGTCCCAATCAGCCCAAATAGCAAAGAGAAATGAAAAATGCATACCACGAAAGAGTTCTGGTCTTAGGAGGTTAAACACAGAGAGTTAGTATAAACATGTTTGCCTACATTGGTATGACAAGATGAATGAACTAATGCACAAGTCGTTTATCTCAGTCACAGTCTGGAGAACTGTTGATTTTTCAGCAGGGGAGAACTTGCATGTTTACATTAAATGTTCTGATGAAAACATATGGTTGAAGAGACCAAACACAATCAATATACTACACTGGAGGAACAAAAAATTTCATTTTGTAGTTTGTTTTAATACAAAGTCGAACATTAAGACTGCTAACTAATTTTTTTGAATCTGCATTCTCCATCTGGTGGTTACTTTGCTGCTGGAACAGCTAAATTTCACCAATGAGGGACAATAAAGGATATTTCTATTCTAAATAACTGCAACTACTAATCTGAGCTGTCAATAGAAATCCCTCTTTAGGGAGCTGATAAAACAGAAACAAGCCAAATAAAAAAAGACCTTGAGGAAAACAAATGTATGACATATTAATCTTCTTTTCAACATTCACACTATCAAGTACATCTGTGCATGTCAACACCAGTTCATAAATTTGTAAATAGTTGACTTAAGCTTGTCAAAATGATAAATGTGTGCACAGAGCTATGGAAACTTTTATTTGGAGGACATAATGCACAAAAAAGGGATAATATGATTAAGATACCTAAAATAACAAAGTCCAGTTCACAACCAAGGAGTTATTCGGATTGTTGTTGAAAGACAATATTATAGGAACATTATTGGAGTTGGACTGGATTGTTTGTCCTATATCAATATTTAGTTCCGTTTGTAGTTCATATTTGCTGCTAAACTACAAGGGCATTGACTAACCTTGGAGCAAAAAAAAAAAAAATCACTCATGAATAATGACTGCTATAAATGGCAGAATGTCCTCAGTCTGGGTAAAAATAGTTCAGATAAACCAGATATGCCCCAGAAACCTCAATCACTTGGCAACCCCATGCTTGTCCACTATCCAGCATCAACATATGGAGACTTCACTTGCTCTGATTTCATATCAGTTAATACTCCAAAGAAGAATCAGCATTTTGTTTTTGATGCGACTGTATCTGCTGTATGATATTAACATAAAAAGGAGCAATTCTTAGCCAACTCTGTGTGGAAAGTGGGGAAATACTACCCATAACATTCACATATTGTGTGGCATCTTTCTCTATTTCATTTGCAGCATTGTCCAAAGGGAATAAGCCAGTTCACACCATCCTATTGAACCCACATGTGCACCTTATTGGGGAAAATGCAGCATGTATTGCCTATATTCGGCTGACCCAATACATGGATGGCAGTGGCATGCCTCGCACCATGCAGTCTGAGGAGACCCGAGTTTGGCACCGCCGTGATGGAAAGTGGCAGAACATTCACTTTCATCGCTCTGGCTCGCCCAGCATCCCCCAGTAAGAGACAGTAAGAACTGCAAAGCTGAAAATGTGTTTTAGGAAAATAGATGTACCACCTGACTAATGTAATGCAGCTGTGGGCTCCGGGGTATGATCACTGTTGGCTGTTGCACCTAATCAATAGAGGGCACACTCTCTGTGCTTAACCAGTCGCATAGCTTATTTCAGTCAGTAATTATAATTATCTGTTTAAACACTTAAACATCTGTTTGACATTGAATTTATTTTTTAATTATCAAACATTATTCAGATGAAGTTGCAGGAAATGATATTACAGAATATAACCAACAACGATCGTGGAATTATGCTTAGAAAAATGATTCTGTTTATCTGCACCTATATTCTTCTACTCTTTTAAAAATTAAGGTATGAGGTTTCATATACATACTACCATTGTGTGGAATTCGAGCTCAACATATTCAACTTCAATTCATGTTTTGATCAAGCTGTAGTACATTGGTATAAAACTTGCCGTTGTCCAATGTAGTGGATGAGACAAAGAAACAGAAAAGGGGCAGTCAGAAAACCTTGAAGACTGTTTTACATATGCACTATTGCATATAAAGTATTACAACAGAAACGGCGAGAATGGAATTATTAAGTAGAATATGCAAACTAAGCTGTCGTAGTACTTTAAGCAGGAAGCATTCTTTATATTTCTAGATGTTAAATGCTTACCTCTAGAGAAACATTCTTGCTTCTGCTTGGTGAAAAAAGGGAGGTAACCAGGATGAGCTGTTCGATGAAGTGTGCGTTCTTTTGTGATTCAGCGACATCCTTTTATTGTTAGAGCAAAAATAATTATACCAGGCTTGGCATTGTCGCTCTTGAATTTCCCCGAAGTTTCCTTACTCCTACTAAGATAAAAATAAGTACCAGCTATCACTTCACTATTGAGAAAGCAGGGAATTTCTGTATTACGGTATGATGTAATATTAATTTAACCACAACCCCCCTCTATGTCCTGGGCTTCCTACTCTATCACTCTATCAAAGCTTCAAAGCCAATATTTGGTGTGACCACCTTTATTCTCCAACACAATCTGAACTGCCTTAGCTAGCTTTCTTCTAATATCTTTAAGTGGTCTTCAGGAACTGTTTTTCCACAAGGCTCTCAGTAACAAAGTGCCTAAAGATACAAAAGTTAGTTCTTTGTTCATTTCTCTGTTATATGTAGACAAACACTGGTTAGTTAATTCTGTCAGCAAGGTACCTTTTTATGAATGAACAATTCATAGTCTCATTTGTGTGGCCTAATAAGTAAACACAAATCAAAATAAACCACAGCAACAACAACAACAAATCATCTTCTGAAAGTGGCCAGGTCGAATAACTGTGCAAAGAAAACAACTGAAAAAACTTCAGAAAGCCAGGAGAATTATTGCTAAAGACCAATTTGGAAAGAAAGAAAATCTGGCTCCATGGAAGCAAAATATTATAAATGCATGGTGGCTCTATATGTTTGGACGGTATTGTAGCTAGATTATGTAAACCAGTGCTACGAGCACCGGTAGCTAAAAAGTTTCTGAATGATTTTTGATGATTTTTTTCTTTCTTTCTATCTGGGAAGATTAGAATAGTTTATAAATCCATGAATCCATAAAGCCTGTTTCAGTTTAACCGTTGTTTTTAATTAATTGCATGCTCAAAAAAACATTTTGTCTCACTACCATTTCTTCTTGTTGCATGTTGAAGCTCTACTTGGAACCTTGTTAAGATCCAACCATGCAAAATATGATTTTTTTTGCCATTTTCAAGTGTTCTTAAACTTTTGATCGGGGCTGTATGCGCTGAAACTGTAGTTGTATAACATAAAATATCACCTTAAGCATTCTGTGCAGACTTTCTTTAAAAGTGAAAGAACTCCTGCTGATTTGTTTTGAATTGAGAGCCTGGGAAATGTTCACTTGGCATGGCATGATCATAATATCGTGTATAAACTGTTTGCTTTGCAAAGGTTAAGTATAAATATTGGCATTATATTTGAACACACCTGTGCAAGTGTCTTGTTGGCATTTCTGGGATATTACCAGTAAACAGTATCGCAGAGCTGTTTGCATGCCAGTACCATGCCAGTACTTTTCACTTTCACTGATGTGTGCTTTTCATTACATGCCATTACACGCCTTAATATGTTTTCTCAAAAGATCCTTTTTATGCTGTCTTGTCAGCAGAGATTCACATGGTTGCTCTCTGTCTTTTCAGTTAATGGAACATCAACATGTGGTCACATAAAAAAAAAAGAAAAAGAAAAAAGAACCCTCATCAGCAAATCTAGTGGAGTTCATGACTGCTCTTTGACCCCTCCATAAGGATATGACATACCACAGGAAACAAGTATTACTACATTTTACTGTTATGGTATTTTATTAATGGACATCATTCGAAACCACCACTGGGTGGCTGCACACCGTATTTGGACATTATGAAACAAGCATATTGAGAAAAAAAATCTTTTTTGTTTGTTTTTTTAAGATGTTTTGGTATGCATTTTAAATATAAAATAGAGATGTTTAAAGATCTACAACTGTAACCTCTCCCAAAAAAATAGTTATGTATTTTTATGTGTATTTATGTGTGTGCAATTCAAAAACATTTGGAAGATCAGAATGTTAAAAATTGAGCTTGCTTTAGTTCTGGTGATGTATATACATTGTGATTGTTGGTTTAAAAACACAAAACACAACAAAAACAAATACTGAAATTGCTATTCTTGCTATCAGAGGACTTAAGAGTTTACGTAAAATCCAGTTTATGAGCTACATTTATGTTTGCTATGAGCTAAGTCATACTGTTTAAATTGTCAGATTTCAATCTATAGTACTAATTTAAATGTAAAGAAAAGCAGAGCAGCTTACACTTGCGTTGAGATATGTTTGCCTTTATATAAGTGAAATAAGAAATAAGAGAATGTAGCATATATGTAATATATGAAAATCCAAGACTATTGTGTAGTGCATGGTGGGGGGAGGGGGGTGTTATCGTGCTAAGATCATATGAAACTATTATATCTTCTGTTTGATTTGTCAGTCACTGACTTGTTTGTTTGTATTTGTTAATGTTGTGCATCAGTCCTGTCCAAATGTTTCTAATGTCCTCCAGCATCATGGAACTGTTGTAAAAACAATAACATTGTTATTGTTACCATCCAAATATCGGAATCTCATATCTAAGAGGAGGAGAATAAACTCCGGGTTGCCGAAGCACCACTTACATTTTGTACAAAAAATAAGACGAAAACAAGCTCATTTTTCATAACGTTTGTACTTGTATTGTATAACTGTATGTAGGGTTTCTTTTGTCATTTTATTCTTGTCATACCAGTGTGTTATTTTGCCAATTGCATAGAGGTGGTGCAGATGATGAAGATGGCACAAAAGCACTAGAAGGTTTGCCTTCTGTCAGGTCAAGTGATACAAACTGGTGGTCAGACTAATAGGTCTGGAAGCACTGTAATGAAAAAGTTGCACCAAGGCAAGAGGATGGTATCAGAAAATTGAAGGAGAGAAAGTGCAATGGACTGTAATAAATGTTGGGATGTCTTCCTTGGCGATCAGTGCTTCTGCTAGCCAGTGGTCTTACCACTGCAGGACAATGGCAGTGTCTTTGTCATCCCTACTGTTTGCTCTTTTCGACTGATTTGTCTCTTCTTTTTTTAAAGGGAAAATATGATAAACATTTCTTTCGACAAAACGTATGATGTCAATGCAATGCACCACTCCTTATCTGGTGTGTAACTGTTGCCAGCATGGCAATGGATGGCTTAACATGTTTAAGAAATAAATAAATCAGCTAAAATATGTGATAATTGATGTGTTTTAATTTTATTTTGTGTTATTTTGGTATTGATTTTTCATGCATTTGTGTCCTGTGGTTTGGTCACTGTGTGATTAGATGGCTGTGCTTCAGAAATGCTAAGCCCAGACCAGGCTATATTGTTGTGCCTGATTATTTGGATATTTAAAGACTTATATTACATTTTCATGTTTAAACATACTCTGAAATACAACATGTACAACCTGGGCTCTGGGGAGGCCAATCCATGAATGATAGTGTGCATACGTATCTTTTTTCTACGCAGGTATGCTTTTACTGCATTAGCAGTGTGTTTGGGATGATTTTCCGGCTGAAAATGATGCTGTTATTAATCAGATGCTTTCCAGATGGTATTGCATGGTGGACCAAAATATGATTGTTCACAGTTCCATCAATTTTAACAAGATCTCCAACAACACTGACTAAAATACAGCCCCAAACCATGACAGAGCCTCAGCTGTGTTTTATAGTATGACTGTAGACAATCACTGTTATGACGTCTTCTTTTGTCCTGATTCCTCAAATTTTTTAAGGATACATTGTACACGATGTTGAAATATGCCAAGTGTTGAGTTGATGGCGCTTTGGGAATCACCTTGTTGTTGCAAAATTACCATTTACTCCTCAAAGTGTTATCTTTGGCTATTTTTTGTATTCAACTAAAGAAATGGAAAAGAATTATGTGCTTTTGCTAGTAACAAACTGTCTAAAGATACAGTTATAAATATGTTCTTTGCTAATTTGCCTGTTTTGTGTAGATACAACACTGGTTGATCCTTGTAGTTAGATGCCTTTTTGTGCATGAATGATTGATTAAAAAAATATTCCCCTGAAAATGGTCAGGTGTGAGGACTGGACTGAAAATGTGTGAGAAAGCATTTAAATATTTAAGCTACCAGGTGAAACATGTGTTTATGATCAATAAAGTTGGATTCTACTTACCTTGGTAGTATGGAGGTAAAGTGTATTAAATAAGCAGTTCAACCTTAAATGACCTCCTTGGATGAAGATTTGTTAACCTTTCAACCCTCTTACCATCAACAAGTTCTTGAATTCACCAGCTTTGTCGGGCTACTGCACAAGGACAACTGCAGGGTGCTAAACCAAGGAAAGGATCTTTAGATCACATCTCCAGAAGAGTGCATTTCACACAGACCTGAACATGTGTCAATTAGGCAAATCAATTTCTTAACCCACTGTGATGAAAGCTGTCCTGTCCTGTTTATAAACCATTTCTTCCCAAGTAGCTGATTTGACTCTTAGTAAACATGGGTGCAGATTTATGGATCATTTGTAATACTTTTTAAAGACTGGAACTGTGTCTTTGAAAATGTGTAGTGTGAGGTAAAATTCATACAACCCATTTATCTTGAGTTTAAATGGAAATCTGTTTCTTCTGGGTTACCCCTGAGGCCCAGCAGGAGGCAGTACAAACTCTACTAAGTACATGTGCCTAACTTATATCTTTATTACAAAACTGATGGGACTGGATGTAGCAGGAATTAAAAAAGACAATTTTTAAGATAATTTTTCCTTTGTCACAGTAGAAAAAGTGTAGTGTATTAGACATTTTCCCAACAAACAAAAGCTCCCCAGTTCAGTTCTGAGACATAAATCCTTTTGGAGTGAAGTCAGGAAGAAAATCCAGCATGATATTCATGGTCAAATATGCAGACAAGGCGCCCTCTTGCAAATAAAGAAGCAGAGTAAAGTAGTTTCTAGAAAAGCACAGATGGAATTAATAATTCTCAGTTCCAGTAAGCTCTGAACTTGGTTATGCAAGACCTCCCCTGAGACACAACCATCAACAATACACCCAAGCTACTGTTTTGGCATGTCAAAATGGCCCATTTTACAGTTAAAAGATGTAATCAGATACAACACTGCACATTTGTAGATTTTTATTCTCAGCTATAGATACACTGCAGCCATTTTCTATTCTGCACTTTTGACTTTTGATACAGTAATACATGCCTTTATAGATATTTATTTATATATGCATTGTATATGTATATAACGGGTCATCATCACAGAGAAGGGATGCTGAGTCTTCAAATTAAAAGCATATCTGTCACAGTGAATCTCCACTAATTTGCATTTTTTTTCTCTAAATCACAAAATAAACAGTGAGAGTGAGAGTAAATACATTGCATGTTGTAAATACAAACAGTAGCGATGCTCCGAGCTGTGGATAATCATATATTTAAGCTCTCAACCTGCTTTGTTACAGCAATCCCTCCACAATGAGACTATCCCTGTGGCTGATATATTCTGTACCTTGTATTGCAGTGCACAGAAAGCATGGAGGTTTCCTCTTCTGACATTCAGGAGTGCAAATGCTAATTGTGTAAAATAAACATTTCTTTTCTTTGCTGACAGAAACTGCTACACATCCTTTAACTACACACGCCGAATCATTCACTCACACACATAACACAAAACCGCCTTTATCTACTTCAACAATCAGATTCAAAAGATAAACTAACAAATCTTTACATAAATAAAACACTGAGTGTATCATCATCTTACCACAAATGTAATATTAGAAAACTGGGATTATTTCATTTCCCAGTGCCAAATCCTGAGGGGCTGAATTATTAAATTAAATAACTTCTCTACACGAAAATGAAAATGAAAAAACAAACAAACAAACATCAGCAAACAAGTTAAAATCAACTACAGAAACTTTTGACCAGCGTTCAGTGTGGTATTTAACTCATCAAATGCACAGACAAAATCAAACCTAAAGCACGTACAGTCACACCTGCACTCATCACATCCATACTTTAAAAGAGGAGGTCAACAATGTTTAGTTGAAACATAATAATAAAGAATGAAAGACACACACACACACACAAGGTAAAGAAAAGCAGAAGGGCAATCCACACAACGACAAAGCAGTCAAAGCTAGGATCAAACTGACAGATGTTGATTAGTCATGCCTGTTAAGTTCACATGAGTGATTATTCATTCCTAGGCTACAGATGTCAGTAATGTTGAGATTAAATAGAATATATAATTCCCAAAGACAGAGTACACATAGTCAACACGAAACACAACAGCAGCAGTTAAATTCAGTGTCAGTACAGTCTGATTTTCTGTTTGTGACATCTTGACCATCTGAATCAAAAAAGCAGAGGCTAGTACAGTGAGTGAGAAGTTGTTTTTTTTCATAAAGGATTATCTGTGAAAGTTGTGAGAGGCAGTGCAATGTGAAATATCGTCTTTCAGTCCAAGCACCTACTCCAAGAGCAGTACCAGTGTTTTTAAGTAAAATGTACTTCGGAGGTTTGTGAGTTATTTGATGGGGATAGTGTCGCTCTGTTTTCTTTGAGTGTTCTGTTGCTCTACCACAGGATAAGACAAACCTATCAGACAACTTGAATCAGAAAGTAAAACAATCAGGAGATCAACAAAAGGCTTTCTTTGGTCACAAAAGGCAAAAAAATAAAAAAAATAAAATAAAGAAACTCAGAAGTACTTTAAAACCACACAGGGAAAAAACTCCAAATCAAGAACTAAAGATCATCTTCCAGGTCCTAAAGGGGAAGACTGTGGTAGCTTTGAGGTGTGTTTGTGCACACTAGGATTGCATGTGACTAATGCATAGGACTAGCAGGGATTTTAGCATGGGCACAACGAGGGAGTTGGGCAGAGTGTTACTCAATCATTTACTCTTCCTTCCTCATCATCATTGTTCTTTTCTTCTTCGTAGTAGCGGTGAAAGAGCTGGTGGAGATGCTGTTGGAGATCACGGGTTTTCGATCCTTTTCTGGGGTGGTCCACTTTCTCTTGAATGACCTGTTTGCGCTGCCCAGCTCCCTCAACCACTGTTCGTGTGAGAGTGCAACCTTTACGCAGATGGGCCCTGGACAGGTAGCAAGAGGCAGGGAGGGGAAATAGATAAAGAAAGATAAATATCTTTGAAAAAATTCACCTGTGGAAAATAAAGTAAAGGAAGAGCTATAGTTACAGATATGTTATAGGAGAAAAAAAACCCCACACAGATTAGACCGTGTAAATCCAACATTACATTTTTGGATTTACACAGTTGAATTGAATTCAGGTTTACTTATAAAGTGCCAAATCCCAACAACGATCACCTCAGGACACTTGATACTGTAAAGTAAAGACCCTATAGTATTCTGAAGAAAACCCCAATAATAATCAAGTGACTCTATATCACCCACATGGGGGACGAAATGTGAAAGCTTTTTTAGAAACTCTAGAAACCACAAATAAACCTGCCGTCTGAAAGCAGAAGTGCTCTGTTGGGATAATATAAAACTGTCTGATGACGGTATGATGAAGCCTGATTACTCAGGATTTTGTATGTAAAGAGAAGGACTTTAAATTCAGTTGTGGACAGTGAGCCTGAGAAGCAGTTATGGGAGAAATTGATCTCTCTTTCTCATCTCTATTAATACTCGCTGCACACATGCACAGCAACTTCATGGTCTTGATGCATGCTCGATCGTCCAGGTAAGGAAATCCCCACAACTTGATTCTGTTCATCTGGACCTGAAATCACTATGACTAGATGAAAGGAATCAATTTTTTGTGAGCAACTTCATAGCTATTTTCTTAGTGGAGAAAGCTTAAGATTGTGTTGCAAAACTCATACTGTTAAGGCTGAAAACATGTCGTCCCCTGCGTGGAACCTGAATTCAGGTTCCTCAAACCAAGGAATTTCTTTTGAGCCAGTTTTTCCTGAATTAAACTTGTTTGTAAAATACCACCATTAGGAAACCTACGGAATTCTACTCAAAACTCATTTGTGTCAAAATGTATCTTTTTCCTTTTCATTTTTGTGTCTTTTGCTTGTTAATTACTTGGAATATTTAAGGCTATTCAACTTCTATACTACTCAAAAGCAGCAACACAAAGTAATCACTAAAACTATGATTTACTAAAAACAACTAAATAGTGCATGAATAATAATTTTAATGTAGTGCACGGGACAACATTTTCTTACAGTTGTTCACAAGAGTTAAAAAATTATAAACTCACATCTCACTGGTTTATTTACACGTTTGACTTTGAATTGATTAAGAATACAAAAAAATTGTTTGCCAGCACAAATGAACATGCACAAACATTAGTCAATAATAGTAAGCTTCACACACACACACACACACACACGTGCACTCCAGTAGGCACACCTCCTGACCACTGTTCCATCCTCTTTGATAGTCTCTCTTTCTACCACCAGAGGGAGCTCTGTTCCGCTAAAACCACTCAAATAACCGAATGCCTGGTGGCATGAAAAGCAGAGAACACAGTCTCTTAATTCAAAGTGATTAAATAATAAAAAACATACATTTGAAACTCGAAACATCGTCACAATGTGCTGTTTGTTTATTATTATTTTTAAACCTAAGGTGCTAAGACATGAAGAATGTTGATGTATAAGTATTATGTTAATATGTGGTTATGTGGTTGGGGAATAACGGTGACAAAGTGTTTAAAAACCTTCTTGAAGTCGTCCTGGGCTGTAGGCAGATCAGAGGTCAAAGACTGATCACCATGGTGTGTCACTGTCCTTTCACCCTCCAACACGGTTGTCCTTTCCGTGTGACTGATCTTGCGGCCATCAGCCGTCTCCTGCCTTGATGATGACGAATGCTCACGTTCGGTAAAAGTCACCTAGGTCAGAAAGTTTATTTAGCTGTACTTTATATATTAATATCAGTATAGATGTTACACCTTCCATTTTTTGGTAAAAAACAAAACAAAAAACAACCCCAAAACAAAACAGAACAAAACACTATGAAGAAGGACATCTGCAACGAACATACCTCTGTGTGGTCTCCCTCACTTTTCACGACTGTCCGCTTCACAACCTTAGAGTAGCCATCTCCCTCCGCTGCAGGGACAAACCCCTGAGGAGCTCCTTCTAAGGTCGTCTCTTCATGCTCCGCACCATCCGCGGAAACACACTTACGTATAATTTTACGGGTAACCTGAGCAAGATAATGCATTTAACGACTATATATAGGATTAACTTTCGAAGCTGCATATAATGCATATAGTGCATTTTTTTCCCACCTTTTTGACAACTATGTGTCCATTTTCATCCTTGTACCTTTCTTCTGACACCGACTGGGCAGGGAGGTCTGGCATTTCATCAGCCTATGAGGAAAACAAGACAACTAATAATCAGACAGGCTCATTTGGGTCAGTGAAATATTCACTTCTTTAACTGACAAATTAGTGCAACTGTATGTTCGAGTATAATAATGCACACAACGTTTAAGCAGTAATTCAGTGAGAAAACAGAGACTTCGGGACACAGGAAACAAACTTGCATTTTCAGATGTATTTTGTTAAATAAACCAAGAAAAAAAAGTGCTCACATCAGCACAAAACTCTCAGGTTAGGCTCATACATGTTAATCAAGGGGTGTGTTATCTAATTTGAACCCATTTTCATCCTTTCTGTTAAGACTTAAGGTTGTTAGAAAATAAACATTTGTAACTTGACAGTGAAAGTTTTTAGCTTTCATTTAGTTGCCACACTGGTTTAAAAGTCATGCTAAATCAGATACCTGAATGACAACTCTTCTTTGTACTATTCTGGCAGTCAAAAATTCATCATCTGAACTTTCTGACATTGATCCAAGCTCAGCGTTGATCTCCTGACCAAGCAACACAAATCCATTGACATTTAATAATGAATGACAGCATGAATGCTAGGTTTGCAGGAAAGCAAGCAAGAAGCAGAGTGATATGTTGCACTTTCAGATGATTGCATGTCGTTTTGTACATTACACTGAAAGTACAACATGGCAGTCTATAATTAAACAAAAAAAGAAAATACACCATGCTCTTACCTAGATGACAATAAATGTGCCTACTGATGAAAAAAAAAGTAACTCATGTTATCACTGTGAGTGATCCTACTAGTTACAGGCAGCAAAGTGACATGCTAAGTTAGGATTAGTCAAATGTGAAATCAAAACAAATTAAGGGTTAGAAGGAGTTTTAGCTCCCATTCACGTGGCTACAGGGTTACCAGCAGTCATTCCTCTCTGAAGCAAATATAGTCATTTGGCCAAGCTCAGCTCTGGGGAAAACACTTGCAGTTTTTTTTTTACCAACTCTCATCTTACCCTTGTCAGAGATTTATCAGTATCATGATATGCTGCAGTTTCACAGATAGGTGGTGGTTGTGAAGTCTCACACAAGGTGAATTCTTCATCTGATGTTTCTTGCATTTCTTCTCTCTTTACATCTACACGATAAAGAGGCTCATGGACAAAAGAAGCGTCTTCGTAATCTTCACTTCCAGAAGACAACAGTACTTTTTGATTCAACTTTTCCTGCACTCTAGAGTGATCCTGGGCTTGACCTCCACTTGACCTAGCTCTTGTCTCAGATTCATCGGGATCAGGCTCTGAGAAATCGGATGAACCCTGTTTGCAGTCAAAGTAAGGCTCTGGGTCAGAATATTCATTGGTTGGACTGTCTGCACCACTATGCACTATAGGACTGTATCCTGAAGGTATCTGAGTATAGGTAGATGAAATAGAGGAGGCCTCTGCATAGCCAGGTGGCAAGTTGTACTCTTCATCAGAGGCTGAAGAAGAATCAGTTTTGGGTTTGACTGAAGAAGACTCAGAGTCAAAACATTCATCGTCTACTGAAGTCAGAGATCCTTCTGAATGGTGTTCACTGGTCCTGTCCTCATCTGAAGATATTTTTAAGTTCCTTGATGAGGAATTGGGCACCAGTTCTTCAAAACTGAAATTTCTTGCAGATATCACTGTCTCAGGAGTCAAATCAGAAAGAGACTGTGAAGACAAATCTTCATTATGTATACTGTCAACAGAGTTTGCTGCCCATAACTGAAGTCTATCTGGGTTAGTCTGTGATTCTGTCACACCTTTAAAGTCATTAGATGGCATAGCTAATTCATGTGCTTCTTGACTCTGAAGAATGTCAGTTGTAGCATCTTCCCAACAAATATCTTTCTCAGGTATGTCAGACTTGCTCTTTGTAGCAACTGAAGGAAATTTCTGAGTATTATTTAGACCATGTGTGCTTAACTGAAATGCATCCACATGAAAGCTTGGTTGTTCCATTTCTTCACAAAGTCTTTGGGAAGATTCTGGGCTCGAAAGGGACTCATTAGAGGACTCAGAACTGTCTTTATGAAGACCAGAGCTTGATGGTACGCTTGTGACAAGTTTTGTTACATCGGGAATGACTGAGACCATTTCATGTTCAAGCTGAATGGATGTCTGGAAATGTGGATGCTCTGTAATGGGAATATCTGGGTTATCTACTGCAAGCTGTGCAGCAGATGATAGATTGACTTTTAGCATATCACTATATTCTGCAGGGCCGTGATCCTGAAGGAAAATATCTTGGAACTCATACATTTGGTCAACTGCAGGGATCTCGTTGGTGGATTCAGATGAATGTGGTTTAAGTGCCTCTGGTCTAAACTTAAGTTTCATCTCCTCCAGATCTGACAGAAGCTGGTCAAGCTGAGGGGACCCAGACCCTGGTGGTGTTGGTGTGGATTCTGAGGACATGACAGTTGCAGCATCTGGGCTATCTTGAGCTGTTTGAGAGACTGATTCTAGAGTCATGAAGCTTGGTTTAACTAAGCCATAATCTTCACTTGTGGGAGATGACATTTTGTCTTTTTCCTGTGGTGCACTAATTTGATTGTTCACTGTGGTGTCAAATTGTGCTTTACTCAAGTCAAAGTTAGCTGGAATTGGTAATTCTAGTTTTTTAGTGAAAACTGTATTTGAATCACATGGTAAGGATGGGGATTCTGCTGGAAAGACCTGCCTCTGTCCTAAATCAAGATTTTTTTGTTGTGAATCTTGTGAAATATTTGTCTTGGAAGATGCAGGTGACACCTGAAAGAAATGGTACAATGAAGTGGGAATTAAAAATAAATATCATGGGCGGTTTTGTTGTTGATTTAAGGAAGACTCCAATGACGCATGCATTTTCCAAGATTTTTCAAGGACAAGTTGGTGTTTTAAATACAAGAACAGTGAGCAATATTTTAAATAATGAAGTTCACTTGTAGTGCACATGCATATAAAACAGAATTAACATATTAAGAAATATGTTAATACATGTATTTAACAAGCAGCATGAGGTTTAAAAAGCATGGCATGACCTATTAAGATGCCCATCGATATTTTTGAAATATTCTTCATAGCAGTACATAATTGACAAGACATTATATTACAACTATGATAGACTTGCAAAAATGAATAACAAAAGATTTGATTTACTGTGAAGATGAACATGCATAAGTATAGTATAAAGTCACTTCCATGTCATATAAAGTCAGCCATCCAGCAGTTTATAAAATTTGCTAGTGCATTTTGCTGAGCTGCATTACTGCAATAATAATAACACTGTTTCAAAAAACCTGCCCAAATGACACAGCATTATAAGGAAAGGTTACAAAAACACATCAGGTGAAAATTTGAATCAACGCAACCCAAGGTGTTGCGCCCCTGCCAATACATTTGAGAAAGCAAAATGTGTGGGTTTTAAATGTAAAAATTCTTTGGCGGAGGATGTACTTTCAAAGAGGAAGAAAAATATCAGCTGTGGCAAATTTAGAATTCTGTGTTTTTTAACTGAACAGCTAAATATTGCAAAAAATTTGCTGCAACTACAGTAAATAAAAAATACATTTCTATTGGTAATCTCTATTAGTTTTGCTTCAGAGAAAGGGCATTCTACCTGTTCTAATGCAAACATGCCATGGTCAGAGAGCCATTGCTTGTTATTGGGGGAAGCTACTACTTATAAAAATCAACACTGCATTCACTGATATGCAACAGTCTTTGCTGCCTTACCAATGCCATGGAAATTTTTCTCTTGAACTTGATCGTGGATTTTCTTTTCATGGGCTTTTCATGTACTTGGGAAGATCAGTCTTGGACATGTGATATTGTTGTGTCCATTTTTGTTCATACACAAGTTGTATTCACTTCAGGGATTCTTTTTTCCTTGAGGTTGTTCATTGGAAAGCCTCCTCCAGCCAGCTACCATGATGAAAACCACTGTTTTCTACAGATGGCTTGTGACTCAAATGATGAAAACTAGCTGTGGTTTATTGTGATCTAATATAGACTTTTTGGCATTTAGGCTTTATTAAAAAACAAACTGAAAAACGGTTATTTATATCTTAGTAAAGAGTTATAGGTTCGTTTTCAAATGTTTCATTTTGTGTAGTCTTTGTTTCAAGATATGTATCTGTGACTGTAACTAATGTAGAGTGAAATCAGAATTTTGTAATCTATTTGAATGCTCTTCTATTTTTTCTTCTTACTTGCCAAAACCAACAGCAACAGATCCTCTGTCTGAACTAGCCTGCATGCCAGATATACTTGGGCAAGATAGTAACCCCAAGTTGCTCTTCGATGCATCCACTGGAGTGTGAATTTTAGACAGAAAGCAATTGCATAGAAAAAGAAAAAAAAGTGCTTGTATGAGTGGGTGAATAAGGCAAGTTGTAGCGCTCCGAGTGCCTTGTCAGAGTAGAAAAGTGCTATATAAGAACCAGTCCATTTACTACTGCTTGAGCATAGGGCTTTGTCTGATTGTTGGGGAGTTTCACTCTAATCTGAATTTTAAATAATTTTAGTGATTGCAGGCAACAAATCATCAACAACTGACTGTGTACACCTTTTTTTGTACAGTACATTTATGGGGGACCCGTAGGATTGAATATTAAACTCTAAAGTATAGAGTGTACAATACACATTGTATACAATACAAACTAGTGTATACAATCGATAATATGGTCATATCACATAAAAGAAAAATAGCAAAACATAAATAATTACAGTGTCTCTCCAGATTAGATAGATAGGTAATTTTATTATCTGAGCTGTGAATATACAATGTTATGCCTATAATGTCTATTCTCTGAAAGACAGAATTGAGTTGGTGGAAGACAGATGATCTGTGACAAAGCACAACACCTGTCAACTCCCTCTGGTGGAGGAGAGTTGATTCAAGGAGATTATCCAAACCTGGTTGCAGAAGGAGAATTTTTCTGTTGGGGTTAACCCTTAAATTTAGAATTCTCTGAGGTTATCTCCTCTCAAATTGTAATTCGACAATTAAATAGAAGACACTTTTGATATTCGTTAGATATTTCCTTATTACTCAGGCAGGTAAATAATAGGGTTTATGGTTATCTTGTATTTGTAGTAATGCTATCTTAATGAAAAGAGCGAATGAGATAATGCAAGCTAGCTAAAGATGGCAACAATAGGTTTGAAAATAGTACAGGTTAAGGATCAAACTTTACCTGATGTGAAAATAGGTACAAATAGAGTTTAATCAAAGTGGTCAACAACTAGTTTGCGTTCCCTGTCAAAACGGTAACGACTGTGGCCTGATGGGCACGACTGTAGCGGTTCGTCGATTGCATTCCTCGGTCGTACAGGAGACCAGTTCTTGAGAAGGCAGGCAACGGGGCATGGATATTATTACGTCACGCCAGTCTTACAAGCGTTACTCAAACCTTGATATCATACACTTGCAGATGGAGGAAATTGCGTGAGACATGGTCATGGTGTTTTGGTGTGCTGTCCACGGTCACCTTTGTATGTGATAGCAAGCAAGGAAACAATAGTCTGTACTAATACAAATGTATAACTAAGTATTAGATGCAATGTTAGTACTGGTGACACTCAATCACTACTGTGAAAGAAGGTGAGCCTGGAGAGCCCTACTGCTATTCTGAATATTGCACTTGAGGTATATACCAGTAGTTAAAGATTTCTTAATACATTTGGTTTGACATATGGTGGGCAAGGTGGACTTGTACTGAACATTCACAACTCATTGATGATGAGGAGAATGTTAAAGCATGCTATCAATTTGATTGTCCCTGAAGATCCCATTAAAGAAGATAATTCTCGGAGATGCTGCTCTTAAAGTCTGCCTAGTCTTAAATACTGATATCTGACAGAGGTTTAAAGAGCATGAACAACGTCCAATTATCCAATTTAAATGAGATACTATTCCATTAGTGACAACCTCTGGAGAACACGCTCTCACAATAAATGATTCTTCTGTCTGAGAATAAACAAAGTAATCCGAGTAAGACTAAAATCAGAGATGGAATGTGACTGGGAGAAATACTCGTGTGAGGTCATGAGTGTCAAGATCTTCATGACATGAACTGATTTTCAATAGTTCACCCGAGCTCTATATTAAGTGAGCATCTTCCGAGGTACCGGGTTTAAAACGATGTTAGCATGTGGGTATAATCTGGTGTAACCTCGCACTTAAAAGTGGTCCACTCACATTTAAACAATCTTTAACAGCTATACATCTTGCTATATGTTGGAGGGAGCAAAGAATAGCATGCTGATAGCTGTAGGAACAGGTGAGTCTGGAGAGATCGAGCGGAGTGTCCATTCACATGAAATGACAACACTTGAACAGCAGAACATTACGCATAGCGATTTTCATTAATTGCTCAGCAGAGAACGTGGGTGGCCATTAAATCTTTCGTCCACGCGCGCACCGCACCTGGCCCAGTGGTGCTTCCGAGGTCGTTTTGGCCTATTCTAGTAAGTAGATGCGGAAGCAATTTGGTGACATAATCAAGAGTTCCCTATGTTAACCATTCTTTGGATGGGCCGAAGTTGATCAGGCAAGTGGATGAAGGGCATTTAGCGTTCCTACGTGGCAAATATGCTTCGACCACATCTTCTCTCCAACTCGTTTTAGAGTTAAAAGCTGCAACCAATAAGCGCTGAAGCGTAGTTCATGACACACATTTGTCCACGAAGATGCAGAAGGCATAGTTCTCAAGTCACTACTTTGGAAGTCAAATAAAGTGTCACATTCGTTGTCATGTGTAAAGCCTCGCACAACCTGTGCATAGGTCAAAGTTCTTGAAGCAGGCAGCAAAGGCGATGATTTTACAGTAAGAGCTGAGTGTTTAACTTCAACATTTGAAGAGTAGGAATCTGGTGAATCTGGTCTGTTGTCTTCAAACATTTGTGCAAGACAAGATTCTAAATCATCATTATCGGACATTGTTGAAAGAGGTGACGTGGGCCTATTTGAAGAATATTGCAAGTAGTAGTTACAATGTTGACTGATTGTTGGACTTAACATCATGGAAGAAGAATGAGGACATTGATGAACTGACACCACAGATTCTGGGGAGGATGCTCTAAAGTCTGCCAGCCAACTGTTCAAGAGTGAAAAGTCCAAACCAGGAGACACAAACTCTGGAGACAACGCTCTATTATCTGACAACAGATCCAGACTAAAATCAGATGAATGTGACTGAGAGGACACTGGTCTGATCTCATCAAACATAATTTCCAGACGCAAATGAGAATCTTCCCAGTCCGAAAATGCTGATTCTGGTGTAACCGACCTTTGCCCTAACAATTCCACTGCATATACATGATTACATTATTGGGGGGGACTCTGAAGGATGTCTGAGGTATAGTCCCTAGTGGTTGATTTAAGTCTCGTATTTATGATTTGTTATTGCGTTGCCCTTGTTGAGAATGTTCTAGTCCTTTTCCCTTCCCGCTCCAGCTGATTCTGTGTCGCAGTGTGTCAAGTTTGCCGTTAATTCTCTCGAGTTTTCCGTTTATTTAGTCTCTGTCGTCGACCACTCGTCTAGAAGATAAAGGGTATGTTCTGTATCAGATGCTTCTGATGGCGAAGATGCAGAAGGCATAGTTCTCAAGTCACTACTTTGGAAGTCAAATAAAGTGTCACATTCGTTGTCATGTGTAAAGCCTCGCACAACCTGTGCATAGGTCAAAGTTCTTGAAGCAGGCAGCAAAGGCGATGATTTTACAGTAAGAGCTGAGTGTTTAACTTCAACATTTGAAGAGTAGGAATCTGGTGAATCTGGTCTGTTGTCTTCAAACATTTGTGCAAGACAAGATTCTAAATCATCATTATCGGACATTGTTGAAAGAGGTGACGTGGGCCTATTTGAAGAATATTGCAAGTAGTAGTTACAATGTTGACTGATTGTTGGACTTAACATCATGGAAGAAGAATGAGGACATTGATGAACTGACACCACAGATTCTGGGGAGGATGCTCTAAAGTCTGCCAGCCAACTGTTCAAGAGTGAAAAGTCCAAACCAGGAGACACAAACTCTGGAGACAACGCTCTATTATCTGACAACAGATCCAGACTAAAATCAGATGAATGTGACTGAGAGGACACTGGTCTGATCTCATCAAACATAATTTCCAGACGCAAATGAGAATCTTCCCAGTCCGAAAATGCTGATTCTGGTGTAACCGACCTTTGCCCTAACAATTCCGCATTACATTCATTATGGGGACATCTGAACTGAGGAACAGGTGAGTCCGGAGAGAGCGGCCTAAATTCACCTTCAGACTCCAGCGATTCAGGAGACTGTGGCCTTAATTCCGCCACCCACTCGTCTAGAAGATAAAGGGTATGTTCTGTATCAGATGCTTCTGATGGCGAAGATGCAGAAGGCATAGTTCTCAAGTCACTACTTTGGAAGTCAAATAAAGTGTCACATTCGTTGTCATGTGTAAAGCCTCGCACAACCTGTGCATAGGTCAAAGTTCTTGAAGCAGGCAGCAAAGGCGATGATTTTACAGTAAGAGCTGAGTGTTTAACTTCAACATTTGAAGAGTAGGAATCTGGTGAATCTGGTCTGTTGTCTTCAAACATTTGTGCAAGACAAGATTCTAAATCATCATTATCGGACATTGTTGAAAGAGGTGACGTGGGCCTGTTTGAGAATATTGCAAGTAGTAGTTACAATGTTGACTGATTGTTGGACTTAACATCATGGAAGAAGAATGAGGACATTGATGAACTGACACCACAGATTCTGGGGAGGATGCTCTAAAGTCTGCCAGCCAACTGTTCAAGAGTGAAAAGTCCAAACCAGGAGACACAAACTCTGGAGACAACGCTCTATTATCTGACAACAGATCCAGACTAAAATCAGATGAATGTGACTGAGAGGACACTGGTCTGATCTCATCAAACATAATTTCCAGACGCAAATGAGAATCTTCCCAGTCCGAAAATGCTGATTCTGGTGTAACCGACCTTTGCCCTAACAATTCCGCATTACATTCATTATGGGGACATCTGAACTGAGGAACAGGTGAGTCCGGAGAGAGCGGCCTAAATTCACCTTCAGACTCCAGCGATTCAGGAGACTGTGGCCTTAATTCCGCCACCCACTCGTCTAGAAGATAAAGGGTATGTTCTGTATCAGATGCTTCTGATGGCGAAGATGCAGAAGGCATAGTTCTCAAGTCACTACTTTGGAAGTCAAATAAAGTGTCACATTCGTTGTCATGTGTAAAGCCTCGCACAACCTGTGCATAGGTCAAAGTTCTTGAAGCAGGCAGCAAAGGCGATGATTTTACAGTAAGAGCTGAGTGTTTAACTTCAACATTTGAAGAGTAGGAATCTGGTGAATCTGGTCTGTTGTCTTCAAACATTTGTGCAAGACAAGATTCTAAATCATCATTATCGGACATTGTTGAAAGAGGTGACGTGGGCCTAGTTTAGAATATTGCAAGTAGTAGTTACAATGTTGACTGATTGTTGGACTTAACATCATGGAAGAAGAATGAGGACATTGATGAACTGACACCACAGATTCTGGGGAGGATGCTCTAAAGTCTGCCAGCCAACTGTTCAAGAGTGAAAAGTCCAAACCAGGAGACACAAACTCTGGAGACAACGCTCTATTATCTGACAACAGATCCAGACTAAAATCAGATGAATGTGACTGAGAGGACACTGGTCTGATCTCATCAAACATAATTTCCAGACGCAAATGCAGAATCTTCCCAGTCC
>NW_024582706.1:556118-564200 GCF_018398535.1 Haplochromis burtoni | reverse complement strand
GAAAATGCTGATTCTGGTGTAACCGACCTTTGCCCTAACAATTCCGCATTACATTCATTATGGGGACATCTGAACTGAGGAACAGGTGAGTCCGGAGAGAGCGGCCTAAATTCACCTTCAGACTCCAGCGATTCAGGAGACTGTGGCCTTAATTCCGCCACCCACTCGTCTAGAAGATAAAGGGTATGTTCTGTATCAGATGCTTCTGATGGCGAAGATGCAGAAGGCATAGTTCTCAAGTCACTACTTTGGAAGTCAAATAAAGTGTCACATTTGTTGTCATGTGTAAAGCCTCGCACAACCTGTGCATAGGTCAAAGGTCTTGAAGAAGGCCTTAGCAATTCTTCATTGTACTCATTATGGGGACATCTGAACTGAGTAACAGGTGAGTCAGGAGAGAGAGGACTAAATTCATCATCAGACTCCAATGATTCAGGAGATTTTGGCCGCAATCTTAGGCATGATTTTACATTAAAAGCTGAGCGTGTAAGTTCAATATCTGAAGAGTAGAAATCTTTTGAATTTTTTTTGTTATCCTCAAAAACTTGTGTAGGTACTGTTCTCAAGTCACTGATAAGGGTTAACTCCTTTTCAGTTAGAGTGCTTACGGTCCCCAAACTTTTTGTATCTTCAGGAAATACATAATCCCTCTGTTTTCCTAGCGATGTATGTGAAATTTTCAAACATGGCCTTAGTGCTTCCTTCTCAGTTGTGAATAATGCATACTGACAGTCTTTGTTTACAGTTTCATTTAAGGGTTTTTTTGTGTTAGAGAATTGAGTTATCGTTGGAAAGTCCAAAATGTATTTTGGTCTCTCCACTAAGTCAAACACAAGTGGTTGGGCTAAAGATAATTTTTGCAAGTTGTCACAAGTTTCAAGTTTTTGGTGTTGGTCTTTGGTAGGTGATAATTCTTTCACCGAAGTCAAATTTATAGTCTCTTTCATTTCATTGTATTCTGGAGCCAATTTTGGCTTTGTTGTTAAATCTTCAACTGACTTCCCTCGTAATGAATTATTTTCTAAAGATTCTGCTTCCAGCTTTGAAAACCAGTAATCAAGGTAAGATTGACTCCTTTCCTCTCTTAATTTTTGGACTCCAGAAACTAGTGGCTTAAATTGAAATGACTCTTCTTCTTTAGCTGAACAGCCCAAGTCTTCAGTGTCAATGATTTTGACTTCTACACATGTAAGAGTAGATGAATCCATAATTGGTATTTCTCGTCCTTTCATGTGACATATCAATGAATCTGATGCATCTGTGGTTTTATCATCTCGCCATTGATTAAGATGAGATGAGCAATTCTTTATAGTATATTGCTTGACATCACATGCATTATGTTGGTGCTGTGAAGCAGAAAAATGTGGTGGAAGATAAACTGATGTGGCAGATTGCTGGGGGACAGACGGAGGGCAATCACAATCTACATAATCCTCCATCAAAGGGCTACTTTGACCTGCTTCCTTTACACTGAATTTATGGTAAGAAGTTGACATCAGGGATGGTGAGGATGGATTTTCTCCTGAATACTGTAAATAATAATGACAGTGTTGATTCATTAGCTGTGTGCGAATTGGCTGTGACAGCAATAGTTCAAGAAATGAAAAACTGCACTGAGAAGTTTGCGATTGTGGGGAAGATGGTCGGCAATCCCTATCTGTAGATAAATAGTCATGAATAGCTGGACACAAGTCAGGTGAAGATATTCCTTTGTGAACTGAAAGATCATATTCATTTTCTACTATCACAGGTGAGAATGTTCTGGATTCTTTCTTTAAATGTTCACCCTCATGTCTTGGACTATATTTAGAGATTAGATAGTCATTCGATACTGGTCTAGAGTGTGAAATTACAGGAACAAAAGCCTTTGACCCAAAAAGCAGTTTGTGGTCGCAACTACATGACTCACAGGTGTTATATTCATTTTCAGTGAAGTTGTTTGTAACTTCTGGAGAACTACATCTCTCAGACATAACAGAGAGTGCATAGGTCTCATCAAATATACTTGAAAAGTCTGGAGGTAATACTCTTTCCCCACCCTGAGGAGAGTCAGGTGACATTGCTCTATAATCACTAACTGACATGACAGATTCGGGGGATGACAATCTAGGTACAGATTCATTTAACATCCATGCATCTGGAAGGAAGTGACCACTTTCATTAGCGGGAGAAAGGGAGCCACACTGCTCTTCAGATGCTAAAGAATCAGGGGTCAATCGGCTGCAGTCTATAAAAGTGGAAGGTAATGTGATACCACACTCAGGTGTTTGTAGTGTGAGATAAGTGACAGGCTGGAAATAGTGGAAAGACAAATTCTCTGGCTCAGTAATGCAGGACCTGTTTGCTTCTGCTACAACATTGTTACTGTTTGGAGTAGTAAAATAACAATTACAGATCATCTCAGTTGAGTCACAAGCCATACAATGAGGGCGACAGGTTGTCTGACTGCATGGCATCATTGTCTGTATGCCATTTTTAAATGGATTCACGTTGCTGGACTTAGCTGTTGCAATATTGAGTTCAGTTGCCTGCATATCAGCATTGTCATCAATGAAGGGCAAGTTTTCCAGAATGACTTCACTATATACATTGCACTTTGTTATTTCTTCTTTGCTTAACTTGAAGGGTTTGGTGTCCATGTCCACACCTGAAACCTGTGTGGTCTTGTCATGACTATAGAGTACTCTCTTGAACTGGGCTGTGATCTCACTAGAACTGGCTGGATCTCTACTGCAAAACAAGGGTGCACAATGTAATTCATTACAAAGCTTACTGATATCAGTTTCAATTTTGTCTGACTCTGACAGCCTCAGAGTAAAGTCTCTGACAGAAAAAGATGAGTGAGATGAGTGAATTTCACAGGATTGACCTTGCTTGTCTTCATAACCACAGTGCTCTAGGCTTTGACCATCTTTGACTTGAGTTCCACCTTGGAAAGAGCTGATGAAATGAGCTTCCTGGTCTTTCACTTTGGGGTCATAAACCTGAGTTGCTTGGCTCCCAAATGCAGCTTCTTTTGAAGTAGGCTGCATACTTACTTGCTCATCTAAGTTGTCTTGACTTGATTCACGTGTAATTACATCCTCAGAGGTCCACAAGTTAGGATTCAACTCACTGCAGAACAAAAAGAAAGATAGGTCACAAAATCTGACTTTGATGATAAATGTGCATCTCAGAGTCCTAATCTGCCAAGCTAAAAGGGAAACACACCCAAAGAACTGCACCCACTATATGACACAAAGAACAGCCTGAAGCAGGATAGGACACTGTTCTGTTTCCTGAGGACAACTTGGTGGGAAACATTAGGCTTGAGAAAAGGAGTAGTTTGATCTGACATTGTGTTGCACTGCCAGTGCATTTTGCAGAGTCAGGAATATTTTCAAATGAATAACTTACTGCGGGATTTCAAGCTCCTCCAATAGGTCACCATGCATGCTCTCCGAATGGATCTGTCCAACAGGCTCTGCCCACGAAGGAATATCCAGTAGGGAAGCGACTGAGAGGTCCTCTTCTGAAACAGCTGGGGGTGGTCTGCGATCTGACTCCACTTTTCTCACGACTCTGGGGCTATCTGCATCCTCTTGGACTGAAGATAAGGCTACTGACACTAAAAACAACATATATATGTATATATATGAATGAACGTAAACACACAAGGAGCTTGGTGTAAGGTAGGGTTTTCAGTGTGCTAAGAAGTACAACTACCTTCACTGTGATCCAGTGTCTTCTCTATCTCTGCATAAGTTCTAGATGTTTGCTCTTGAACTGACTTGTTCATCTGGGTTTCAATAAGATGAACAATGTCCATGCGGTTGATCTTAGTCAGCCTCTTAATCAGACAGTCCTCTGTGGAAGAATCAATAATTTATTAATAGATGACTAGAAGACATTCATTTCTATTACGTAAAAACTGAAAATAAAACATTTGTATTCAATCAGCGATTTGAATATGGGTCTACCAAATGCACAAATAATTTCATAAAGGCATATCTGGCAGGACAAAATGCTATGGACCTGTGGCGTGTTTTCCCTCACGTTCAACCCAGCGCTGCAGTAAAGCATGGCTCTGCTCTTGCAGGGAATTAGGATTCTCTGTTCTCACTAGCTGAATATCATCTTCACTGAATTCCAGTTCTCTTGCAAGTTCTTGAGAGGTGGAGAACAAATCAAATAACAAAAGAGTTGAATTATGTATAATATCATCTGTTCCTGATGATGAATAGTTGAGTTAAAGTTAAAATAACATTTGAAAAATGCAGTAAATACAGCCTCTACCTAAAATACAGCCTCTTCCTAAAGTACATTGCGTATTTAAAATTTAAAATATAAAACTTAAAATTAATTGCATAATTTGACAGCTTACCAGTCCAGCTGAAGCCAAGAAGATCTGAAATGATAGCTAATGTCTCCTCTTTCCTGTCAGCATCTTCCTGCCAATCGACTAAAAAAAATGCCAACATAGCCAAACATTATATGTTAACAACTCCTGAAGTGAAAATATACCGAGTAAAATTTTATTTTACATATTGCAAGTATATGTTATGTGAATGTGTACGTGTAAAATAATATTTCACGAGGATTCTATGCTATAGGCTGTAAAATAAATGTAGATCTGTAATAATGACGTAGATGATAACATAAAGGCTGAAATTTGATACGAATTAATGTTTTCTTACAAATGACTAGTCACGGTCAGCACATCATGCTTTTCAGTCATTAGTGTAAGTAATGTTATAGATCTGCTTTTCCTTATTTTGATAATAGTAAAGCTGGATTATTAGTACAGACAATACTCTCATATAATAATCATTCATTCATCTATAATCAATAAGTCTTCATTGAAACTACTTAGACTATTTCTTTAGCCAACATGGCCATTCAATCTTGAGACTGCATATTCACAAACACAGATGGGAAAGTAACTTACATGCACAACACAAAAATATACACATAGGGGCACACATACTCACATACAAAATACACTAAACTGTGCAAGGTGGGACCAGACAAGTCACAACATATGAAAGCAATGCAAAATGAGTAATGTTGATATTGTTCTTAGGAGGAGGGAAAAGGCTCTTGCAGCTGAGAGGAAGAGATAAGAATGTAAAAACCCACTTTGAGTCTGGCCATACCTGCCGTACATTCTGAAGTTTGGTCATCGATGACTCTCTGCATCTGAGTTTCCACTGTTTCATTCCAGGCAGGCCTGGATTCAAATACATCCACTGTCTCACAAGACAAATGCTCTGTTGGCTCTACTCTACTGCCATCAGAACCTGAACTATGCGAAGCAGGAATGTCATATGTGAAGATAACAGAATCTGGGCTCTTGTGACTAGCGCTACTTATATCATCGGTATCCAAAGAAGGCCTAACAGATGTTTCTATAGTCATGGACAGTTGGCTGTCTTTCTTTGGAGAAGAGCATGTCGAGATCATATGAGGTAAAGCTTTTTCTTGTGTCATTACAGTAAGTTTGGAAGGGGAAAGGTCAGTTGCATTAGTGGGCTGACTACCATCAGAATAACTCCTGCTGTCTTTTACAGAGGATTTATTTATGTCACTAGCCTCAGATCTAGTCCTACGGGCCAAGGTGGAACTTTTTTCTTCTCCATGAACTTGAGATATCTGTGTGTCTTTCTTGGCTTTTTTATAATGACCATCTCCCTTAACTGCCATGGCTGGTTTTGTCAAAGGTGTGGGTGAGTCCTGATTATATGCTGGCATGCTAGGCTGACCAGATGAAAAGGCCATCTCTATGACTGAGCACTGGTCTTCTTCCTCCTCAACGTCATCATCATCATCATCATCATCATCATCATCATCTGAGAAATCATGGCTCTGGTCTGAGTAGAATGAATGAGCGACTGTGGATATGTCTGATTGAAGATCGGCTATGGTAGAGTCTAGATAGCTTAGACCGAGACTTTCAAGGCTTTTATTGTCTAAAGCAGAGCTAGAGCTGGCACATTGAACTTTAGTAAGTGGCTTCTCAAGTTGTGATTTTCCACTTGTAGCTACGATGACAGTTTCAGAATTGGGACTAGATGCTTTGTCACTGGTACCCTGAGTCAAATATGAATTTGGGGTTTCTTGATGGGTTACATCTGAGACATAATCATTCATCCGTAAAGTTAAAGACTTTGATTGAGAGTGTTCAGTCTCTTCTGGGACAATTTCATCAACTGGATGTTTCCCAACATGAAAAAATGCATATGCTTCCCTTTCTTCATCGAGGCTTCTTGTCATGTCAATAGCTCCACCTCTGGTCATTTCAAATAGCTTTCCCTCTTGAAACTGAAATGGATCAGGGGGTTTTTCATCACCTGGTGTTTTATCTGGTGTTTTTCTGTCCTCTGAAATGCAAAGACCCTCACACTCTACAACAAATTCTCCTTCTTTAGTACACACCGTAGTCTGAGGTTGGCTGACTGAAGCTGAACCGATTGTAAATGGTGATCCAACTTCTTTGTCATCATTTAAATGATGTTCATCTGAGCCAGAAAAAGGAATGTC
Organism: Haplochromis burtoni; assembly: GCF_018398535.1. NCBI lineage: Eukaryota > Metazoa > Chordata > Actinopteri > Cichliformes > Cichlidae > Haplochromis > Haplochromis burtoni. The sequence continues at coordinate 557,681 of NW_024582706.1, read as the reverse complement.
AGTGACTGCACCTCCAATAGTGTCTTTATCTTTGTGTGGCACAGAGTACTCACATTCTTGTTCAGGTTCATCTGGAGTTGCAGTTAAACACAGTGAACTGTCAACTGAGTGAGTACTTTTAGGATCTGACTGAGTTTCTTCCTTCTTATTAAAAGTAATATTCAGTGCCTCCTTTTGTCTGTGAATGCTTTCTGTCACACATTTCTCTGTTATTTTCTCTATTGCATCTTGTGGGACAGACTGTGAAACCAGGCCAGATTTAAGATCAACCTCACCATTTTCATGACCATTTGTTTCTGATAGTACAATAGCATCAAAAGATTTTTCTATCCGCAGTTTAGACTCCTGTTCCATCTCCTCAAATGTTTTGATCTTTGCAGCCATTTTAAACATCTCCTCTTCTGGTGTTAACTGTTTATTGGTGCCATCAACCGCCCTTTCTTCTGTGTCAAAACAGCCTTGCCTTACAAACATGTGAAGACTCTCACCATGAGCTACTCTCTTTGTGGATTCAGAATATTTGTCTTCTTTATTTTCACTGTGTATTTCAGTTGTCTCAAGATTGTTATCATGCTCAACATGCTCACATTCATCTGAGTAAATATTTTTCTCATAAGCAAAACATGCTCTGAGCTGGGAAGCATAATCTTCATATACAGCAGTCTTTGCTGGGATCTTAACGTCTGCATTGTTTGACTGAGTAGGACTTCCCTCAAGAGAGTCTGGACAAGGAGATTCTTTGGTAGGGCTTGGTTCAATTGAATCAGGGGATTTCTGTGATGATTTATCCTCCACAAGAGGGCTAGCTTCTAGTGAATCTCGATGACATGACTCATTAGCTGGGTCATCAAATACAACAGTGTTTAGATTTTCTAAATCAGCCGGTCGCTGTAGTGTGTTAAAACTACTTGGTACTTGAAAAAGAACAGAATCAGAGACAGCAACACTAACATCTTCATGGTCACTTTTATAGTCATGTGCATCCACCATCCATTCCGTTTTAATTTCCTCAGATGAAAAACTCTTCAGGCCTTCATCTTCTTTAGAACATGTGTGCCAACCACTTTCTAAAGGTTGTTTTTTAGTGATATCCAGGCTGTCAAAAATTGTATCTCCTGGTGACATCATTTTATGTTCAGGAGATAAGGCATGAGTTTCTTGTTTGAAATCCTTTATTGCTATAACTTGCTTGTAGCTCTCATGGACTAGTTCCTCTTCTGGTTCAGATTGCACTACTGCTGACTTTTCCTGAAGATGCTGATCTAAGTCATGACTAAGAACTGATAGCATGCCAGACATATTTTTCCCAGTTGTAGATGGCTGGTGGTGCGCCTTTCTCTCTATGCAAATTTCTTGGAATGGAGTTTCTACCACTGAACTTAGTATTTCTCTGCCTACCATTACATCAGTCTGCAGCTCTTCGATTTCTTCTTCTGATATTTTGACCTGTAAATCATTACTTTTTATGGTAGTTTGTTCACATCTCTCATGGACTACATCCTCTTCTGGTTCAGATTGCACTACCACAGACTTTTCCTCAAGATGTTGATCTAAGTCACTGCT
>NW_024582706.1:520997-556093 GCF_018398535.1 Haplochromis burtoni | reverse complement strand
GAGACAGAGAATCAGTGTTGGAAACTCCATTCCAAGAAGTTTGCATAGAGACAAAGGCACACCACCAGCAATCTACATCTGAAAAAAATATGTCTGGCATGTTGTCACTTCTTAGCAGTGACTTAGATCAACATCTTGAGGAAAAGTCTGTGGTAGTGCAATCTGAACCAGAAGAGGATGTAGTCCATGAGAGATGTGAACAAACTACTGTGAAAAATAATGATTTACAGGTCAAAATAGCAGAAGAGGCAAACGAAGAGCTTCAGACAGATGTAATTGGAGACAGAGAATCAGTGTTGGAAACTCCATTCCAAGAAGTTTGCATAGAGACAACGGCACACCACCAGCAATCTACATCTGAAAAAAATATGTCTGGCATGTTGTCACTTCTTAGCAGTGACTTAGATCAACATCTTGAGGAAAAGTCTGTGGTAGTGCAATCTGAACCAGAAGAGGATGTAGTCCATGAGAGATGTGAACAAACTACCATAAAAAGTAATGATTTACAGGTCAAAATATCAGAAGAAGAAATCGAAGAGCTGCAGACTGATGTAATGGTAGGCAGAGAAATACTAAGTTCAGTGGTAGAAACTCCATTCCAAGAAATTTGCATAGAGAGAAAGGCGCACCACCAGCCATCTACAACTGGGAAAAATATGTCTGGCATGCTATCAGTTCTTAGTCATGACTTAGATCAGCATCTTCAGGAAAAGTCAGCAGTAGTGCAATCTGAACCAGAAGAGGAACTAGTCCATGAGAGCTACAAGCAAGTTATAGCAATAAAGGATTTCAAACAAGAAACTCATGCCTTATCTCCTGAACATAAAATGATGTCACCAGGAGATACAATTTTTGACAGCCTGGATATCACTAAAAAACAACCTTTAGAAAGTGGTTGGCACACATGTTCTAAAGAAGATGAAGGCCTGAAGAGTTTTTCATCTGAGGAAATTAAAACGGAATGGATGGTGGATGCACATGACTATAAAAGTGACCATGAAGATGTTAGTGTTGCTGTCTCTGATTCTGTTCTTTTTCAAGTACCAAGTAGTTTTAACACACTACAGCGACCGGCTGATTTAGAAAATCTAAACACTGTTGTATTTGATGACCCAGCTAATGAGTCATGTCATCGAGATTCACTAGAAGCTAGCCCTCTTGTGGAGGATAAATCATCACAGAAATCCCCTGATTCAATTGAACCAAGCCCTACCAAAGAATCTCCTTGTCCAGACTCTCTTGAGGGAAGTCCTACTCAGTCAAACAATGCAGACGTTAAGATCCCAGCAAAGACTGCTGTATATGAAGATTATGCTTCCCAGCTCAGAGCATGTTTTCAATTACATCTGTCTGAAGCTCTTCATTTGCCTCTTCTGCTATTTTGACCTGTAAATCATTATTTTTCACAGTAGTTTGTTCACATCTCTCATGGACTACAACCTCTTCTGGTTCAGATTGCACTACCACAGACTTTTCCTGAAGATGCTGATCTAAGTCATGACTAAGAAGTGACAACATGCCAGACATATTTTTCTCAGATGTAGATTGCTGGTGATGCACATTTGTCTCTATGCAAACGTCTTGGAATGACGTTTCCAAAGCTGATTCTCTGTTTCCAATTACATCTGTCTGAAGCTCTTCCTTTGATTCTCCCTCTATTTTGCCCCCCAAATTATCACGTGTCAATATGACTTGTTGAAACCTCTCATGGACTAGCTCTTCCTGTGGCTGGGATTGTATTGTCACTGACTTTTCGTTGAGATGCTGAACTAGGTCACTGCTAAGAAGTGATACCATACCTGACATATTCTTCTCAGTAGTAGACTTTGGTTGTTCTAAATTTCTGTCAATGCATGTTTCTTGAAATTGAGTCTCTGATATAGAACATGGTGTTAGTTCTTTTACTTCAGCCACATCAATCTGTGTCTGGTCATGCATCTGTGCACCTTTCTCATCCTCCATATCAGCACTCGAAGACTGATGTATTTTGGTTTGAATAACTTGCTGAAAATTCTCCTGAACAACAACCTCCTCTGTAGGCTCACTTTTCACTGGCTTGTCCTTGAGGTACTGATCCAAGTCACTGTTCAGCAGGGATAGCATGCCTGACATCTCCTTTGGTTCTGTAGATGGATCGTATGATTGTTGATATTGTACCTTTTTTTCAAGGCAAACTTCCTGGAATGGAGTCTCACTTGCCAAAGTTGGCATGATTTCTTTCTCTCTAATTACATCAGTGTGCAGGTTTTTATTTGCCTCACCGTCTATTTTGTCCTGTAAATCATTACTTGACAATATAATTTGTTCACATCTCTCGTGGACTAGATGCTCTTCTGGTTCAGATTGCATTGCCACAGACTTTTCCTGAAGATGTTGATCTAAGTCATGACTCAGAAGTGATAGCATGCCAGACATGTTTTTCTCAGATGCAGATGGCTGGTGCTGTGACTTTCTCTCTATGTAAATTTCTTGGAATGAAGTTTCCACCATTGAACTTGGTGTTAGTTCTCTGCCTCCACTTACATCTGTCTGAAGGTCTTCACTTGGTTCTCCCCTTATCATGTCTATTGAAATATCACTTGTCAATATGACTTGTTGGAACCTCTCATGGACTAGCTCTTCTTGTGGTTGGGATTGTATTGTCACTGACTTTTCGTTGAGATGTTGAACTAGGTCACTGCTAAGAAGTGATACCATACCTGACATATTCTTCTCAGTTGTAAACTGTTGTTGGTTTAAGTTTCTCTGAATGCAAGTTTCTTGAAATGGAGTCTCTGATATAGAACATGGTGTTAGTTCTTTTACTTCAGCCACATTAATCGGTGTCTGTTCATCTGTCTGTGCATTCATCTCATCCTCCATATCAGCACTAGAAGACTGATGTATTTTGGTGTGAATAACTTGTTCAAAGTTTTCCTGAACAACAACCTCCTCTGCATGCTCACTTTTCACTGGCTTGTCCTTGAGGTACTGATCCAGGTCACTGTTCAGCAGGGATAGCATCCCTGCCATCTCTTTTGGTTTTGAGGATTGCTCATATGATTGCTTGATGTCCCTTTTTGTCAATGCAAACCTCCTGGATGGAGTCTCAGTTACTGAAGTTGGCATGAGTCTCTTTCTTTCTAATTCATCAGTCTGTGGGTCTTCAGTTGGCTCCTCCCCTATTTTGACCTGTAAATCATTACTTTTTATTATAATTTGTTCCCATCTCTCACAGACTAGATCTCCTCCTGGTTCAGACGCATACCACAGACTTTTCCTCGGATGTTGATCTAAGTCACTGACTAAGAAGTGACAACATGCCAGACATATTTTTCTTCAGATGTAGATTGCTGGTGGTGTGCCTTTCTCTCTGTGCAAACTCTTGGAATGGAGTTTCTACCAAACTGTATTTCTCTCCTTCCATTACATCAGTCTGCAGCTCTTCGATTTCTTCCCCTATTTTGACCTGTAAATCATTGCTTTTCACTATAGTTTGTTCACATCTCTCATGGACTACATCCTCTTCTGGTTCAGATTGCACTACCACAGACTTTTCCTCAAGATGTTGATCTAAGTCACTGCTAAGAAGTGACAACATGCCAGACATATTTTTTTCAGATGTAGATTGCTGGTGGTGTGCCGTTGTCTCTATGCAAACTTCTTGGAATGGAGTTTCCAACACTGATTCTCTGTCTCCAATTACATCTGTCTGAAGCTCTTCATTTGGCTCTCCCTTTATTTTGCCCTCCGAATCATCACGTGTCAATATGACTTGTTGGAACCTCTCATGGACTAGCTCTTCTTGTGGTTGGGATTGTATTGTCACTGGCTTTTCTTTGAGATGTTGAACTAGGTCACTGCTAAGAAGTGATATCAGGCCTGACATATTCTTTTCACTTGCAGATTCTTGTTGTTTTAAGTTTCTCTCAGTGCAATTTTCTTGAAATGGAGTCTCACTCACAGGAGTTGGTGTGAGTCCTTTCTCTGTAATTACATTAGTCTGCAGGACTTCATTTTCCTCACCACCTAGTTTGTCCTGTAAATCATTACTTGACAATACAGTTTCTTCATAACTTTCATGGACTAGATCTTCTTCTGGTTCAGATTGTACTGCCATTGGCCTTTCCTGAAGATGTTGATTTAAGTCATTATTGAGAAGTGACAACATGCCAGACATATTTTTCTCAGATGTAGATTGCTTTTCCGTTGAAGACTGTTGTAGGCTTAAGTTTCTCTGAATGCAAGTTTCTTGAAATGGAGTCTCTGATATAGAACATGGTGTTAGTTCTTTTACTTTAGCCACATCAATCTGTGTCTCTTCATCATTAATATCATCCTTCATATCAGCACTAGAAGACTGATGTATTTTGGTGTGAATAACTTGTTCAAAGTTTTCCTGAACAACAACCTCCTCTGCATGCTCACTTTTCACTGGCTTGTCCTTGAGGTACTGATCCAGGTCACTGTTCAGCAGGGATAGCATCCCTGCCATCTCTTTTGGTTTTGCAGATTGCTCATATGATTGCTGATGTACCTTTTTGTCAATGCAAACCTCCTCGAGTGAAGTCTCAGTTACTGAAGTTGGCATGAGTTCTTTCTCTCTAATTACATCAGCCTGACTAGATGTTTTTATCTCTACTTGGATTTGATCTTCCTCTGATGGTATAATGTACATTCCATCTTCTTTAGTAGAGTACGAATGGATTTCATTGCTCAGTCCTGACATGAGTCCTTCAGAACTGTCTCTCTCACCAGTGCTGGAGTGATATGTTGTAATAACACTAGTCTCTGAGGATTTATCAATGCCTTTATGTGTGTGACTCTCAAGATACTTGGGACTTATGTCTTCCTCAAAATAAGTATCAGAATCCTGAGCAAAGCTCTCCTCTTCAGGTGTCTCAAGTTGATGTCTGACATCTGAAGCTGTTTGCTTGAACTGCTGGTACTTTGGACATTCCTCCAGCTCAGCTTTTATGTCTGCACTAAAGTCCTCAGAAGGTCTGCGATCAGGGCTAATCTGTGAATCATCAGATATACTCTTTCTAATAGCCGGTTCTTCGAGTTGCATTATCCTTCTTGATAACTCTGAATCATCACTCCAAGAGCTAACCCTTCCGTCATCTAACTGAATTCCATAAGGATTTTTTACTGTTTCTCCAAAATAAGAAATATCTAACATTTGTTGTGAACTCTCAGGATTCTGTAGAGGGCCAGTTTGGGCCTCTAAATCCTTCACATCTCTCTGCGGTTGGAAAGTTGTGATATTCTGCATTTGGGTTTGCAATTTTGGCTCATTTCTGGGACTGTGTTCACTCCACTTAATGCCTGACTCTGACTCTAGTGCTCCAACTTTACTCTTCAAAGGGTCTTTCTGAGACTCAAATGTTTTCCTCAGCTCCTTCACAGACATGGCATCTTTATGTAACATCTTTGGCCCCTTATTAAGACACAATTGATCACCCTGAAGTGTATCTACAAATATTAGTGACTTTCCATAAGGAATATCTGATATTATCTGTGATTCCTTTTTGATTAAGGTTACTGGTTGATCAACCAATTCTGCCTGGTCATATTGCTTGGCATCACTCTGTTGATGTACATTTGTGAGGGTCTGACTTTGGATTTGAGTATTTATCTGTTTTGTAGGACTTTGTTCAGTACTCTGTATCTCTGCAGAATCTCCTGAATGGAATATTAATGTTGAAATAGAGGAAGCCACAGGTTTGTGTTCAAAAAGTTCCACTTTAGTTTTTGAGGGGTCTTTTACAGACTGGAATGTTTTCATCAGCTCCTTAACAGACACATTTTGCTTTTCTGAAAACTCTTGCACATCTTGCTGTGGGCTAACAGCATCATACTGAACTGTGTCAGCAAACGTAACTGTCTTTCTCAACAGGGAAATGTCTGAAATTAACTGTGGTTCCATTTTGATTAAACTTTGTGATTGATCATCTGTGTCTGTCTTTATGATGCCGTGTACATCAGCGTCACTCTTTGAATGGAAAACCGTGGGTCTCTGAGATTGGCTTTGTGATTCTGGCTCCTGTGTAGGACTTTGTTCAGTTGTCTCTCTCTCTTCAGAATCATTAGAATCTAATATCAGTGTTGAATGAGGTCCCACTTTACTTTTTTGATCTTCTTGCCCAGTCTGGAATGTTTTTATCAGATGTTTCACAGAGATTCCCTCCTTCTCTGACAAGTTTGATACTTCTCGCAATGGGCTAACACTTTCATCATCTCGTTGAACAGTATCACTAAATGTAACCATCTTTTCAATATAAACACTGTCTGAAGTGAACTGGGATTCTTTACAGCTGATTAGGTTTGCTGGTTCATCCTTGATGTCTGTTTGATCACCTTTCTTGACACTACTCTGTTGATGGAAAATCGTGGGCCATTGAGTTTGGATTTGTGATTTTGGCTCCTGTGTAGGTCTTTGTTCTATATCATGCACTGTTTCCGAACCTGGCGATTCAGAAATCCATGTGGAAATACAAGAAGACTGCAAGGATTGGTGTTCAAAAAGCCCAGATTTACTCTTTGACGGGTCCTCCCCAGTTTGGAAAGCTTTCATAAGGTCCTTCACTGACATAGTTTCCTCTAATCTTTCTGTCTGAGATCTGGGTGACTTAGGAACTCTGGGAAGTTCTGGCATAGCTTCCTCCATTTTCTTTGTGGTAATAGAAGATTTTCCATCGTATGTAAAGACTTTAGTATCTTTTTGCACTTCTTCCTCTTCAACTTTGTTCTGTAAAGCTTTTACCCTGTCCTTTATTGATCCTATAGGTGTCTCAACCACCAAAGGAGAAGCTGGTGGCTCGACAACTTGGGTGGATAAAAGGCTACTCTCTTTAAGAATAGTATCACCATCTAAAGACTCCTCAGAGCTCATCCTTTCCAACTCTCCCTCAGAACTGCTACATCCAGAACGCGATCTGTCTCTAAGTTTTTTCCGAATAGGTTTCTTGATATCTGGGGGGTGTTTTTTGTTTGCATGCTTCTCAATGACCTGTTCAAATCCATCTTGGACAAGATCTTCTTGAGAACCACATGTCCTAGCAGATTTCTGGCCAAGGCATTTTTCTGTCTGTGTGGTAGGGGGGGAGAACAATGTGATGTCTCTAACATCTGTGTAAGATCTACTTAAACTTTGTTTCTCAATGTTTTTTATGACTGGCTCTTCAAAGGTATTGGCCCCATAGATTGAAAATTTATCTTTGATATCATCAATTTGTTGTCCTCTCAGTTTACTAACATTCGTCCAATCGTTAATTTCACCAGCCTTTTCTACTCTGTCTTTGAACTGTTCTACAGTGGCCACAGATTCTCTTTCTTCCGATTTATTAGTTTCAGCTCTTTCTTCATAGATATCTGGAGTAAAGATAGCAGACATTCTGACATCTTGTGTGTCTGACAGGAGATCTGGGCTCGCAAGGGTTGCAGGGTCAAGAGGTTGATTAGTTCTTAAGGAGAATGTCTCCGTCGATTCAGATTCATCGTCTTCAGTGAAAAATATTTCAGAACCAAAAAGGGTACAGAACATAAGGGACAAATGAAGTGGGGGAGAGAGACATCAGAAAATTGTCACCAAGATAATGCCATCAAAAATCCATCTTCAGTTCACAGAGTTAGAAGATGACAAGGCAGAGAATAAGGAAGTCTCAAAAAGAAGACCAAAGAAGACAAAGTAGTTCCCAGACACTTGAAGAGCGGTAGAGCAGCAACAGCATAAGCAAAGCCAAGAGGTGTAACAAAATGAATAGAATGTAAATAAGTACCATAATAATCTAAATTGTTTGACTATGCATTAAAAATGAATTGCAAGATATACCAAAAACAAGATGAAACAGATAAACCTACATATGGAACAAAGGTACAAGAAGGACTGAAAACAGACAAACAAAACTTCTCAAGATTGTTGCTATTATAGTCATGTTTGCCAACAAATAAACCCTTTTTTTAAATAATAAACTTTGAATTAAAAAAATTATAAGGTATTTGAGTGAGTGAAAATATGAGGTAAGCAAAGTAATAGAATCACTGTTACTTGACTGTTTTAGTCTCTTTTCAATACTTACTAATTGTAAGCAACACAATATATAGAATTGTTAGTTAGTATAAAATACTGTTATATTTAGCATTTACACTCTATTTGATGTGTTCACTATTATTAAATATTATAGCTTACAAGTTGTTACTGCTAGAATCCTATAGTTTTGTGACATGATAGCATATATAGAAAATAAAAATAGTGAGGTAAAACAGTGTAAACCAAATTTAAAATTTGTGTGAATGAGTGAATGAAAGTAACTTAGTAAAAAAAATAATACATTTAAAGAAATAAAACAACAAAGGAGAAAGCAGTGGCTAACGAAAATCATAGAACATGAATTATGTAATAATAAATTGGCTAGTAATCAAGCACAAACAACATGATATTGTTTGTTTTTCTGTGAATAACAATTTTTACACGCGACTCGTACAACTGCTGAGGTTTAACATGAGAAAATATTATGTCAAAAAAATACTTGTTACATAAAAAATGTTATTATCATAAAACATAATTATCTGTAAGTTAAGATTAATGTCAAGTACAAATAGCTAGAGAATCAAACAATTTTGAGAAGATATATATAAAAAATACTATTTTGACCTTTGTATGAAATTAATAAAAACAAATATAGTGGAAAATTGAAATGATAGGAAAGTCAGTGGAGTTTGGAGTGAGGAGAACATAAAGTATAGCAGCCATAGCATATCCTCCAGTTACAAACATGTAACTGCATACAATGTTAGTAGTAGTAATTAGTAGTTAGTATATATAACAGGCAAATCTTTTAACTTAATACTTCAAAATATTTATGACCAGCAATCTCAAGTTAATCTTGTGATGCATAAATGCATAACTATCATATAATATACAGGCCCATTACTATTGAAAATAGTTTTTACAATGTCTCAATACATGAATTTCTATCATGCATTTTAGATACTTGGTCTATTGTGACAATATATATAAGAAAACTAACTTCTAATAGAGCACAAATACTAAAATAACAACTTACATTTCTTGTCACTCTTCTCACTCTGAAAAAAAAAAAAAAGAAGTCAAATCACAGTAAGCTGCAACCTAATTATACCATCTAGGTTTTTTGCTATAGACTGAAATCAAACAAACTTTATTTACCTCATCATCTCCATCTTGGTCTGAATCAGACTCCTAAATAAAAGAATAAAAATGAGGAGAAATCAGCAATGCGGCAGTTTCAAAGTTAAAGTTAAAATCACCTAGCATACATGGTAAAATATTTAAAAGCTGACCTTTGAGTATGATGGAAGGGTGATGTTTAGGTTGCAGATTGCATTGAGATTAAGACTACGGTACGTGCGTGGTTCCTTGGTAAAAGACAATCGACCACATGGCTCCTGTGCTGTGTCTCGAATCTGCTCATATTTGGGGAAAAAATATGTCTCTGACTTGCATATATTTAGATTTGTGAATTTCTGAGTAAAAAAGTAAACATTTTATATATTTTAATAGATTTAAAGTCATACTTTAATAAAGAGGGCCAGTCTGTTCTCTTTGAAGGCATAGAAACTGAACACATGATGCTGCCCACTCTTGGTAAGAGGCACCAGGTTTCCAAAGCAGTCAGCAAATATAGGTTTCCCCTCTAGTACCTGTATCAGGATATGACAAATCTAAATGTTTCCATGGCTCAAAAGAAACAAAAATTCTTGGACAATATAATTCAATTTCTTTCCAGAAATGAAAAAGAACCAATATTAATAAGAATCAGTCAGTAATAACCTGCGTCTGATTTAAAATCTTTAAATACCCACTTAACCATCATTAATTGACATCGACCTACTTTTCTCAATTACTGTCTAACCCTCGTTAGATAAACCTGTGCACACAATTTGATTTGATTTGCCTTATTTATTCCCCAGTATTACACTGCACCTCAACATCTCGGCTGCGGGCGACTTCAGTGAAGTTTTCTTGCTGTTCCAAGGTTTTGTCCATCTTGTCATCTGTCATGCAAAAACACCGTAGGCGAGCCTCAATGGGGTCAAGTGTCTTAGCAAAAATGACAAACTTAGCCATGTATGGGACACAGATGATTTCTCTGTAGACCTGAGTGCCAAAACCAACAGACTCCTGGATCTGTCTGCAGTCTATCAGCCAGAATCTACAAATGAACGACACTTTTAGGTAAGTATCAACAGGTAAAAATTTAAGCATAAACGTTTATAACCTTCAATCGTAAGACTGCAACTGTGCATCGTCATTTACCAACAAATAAAGGATTTACCTTGCTGACACATTCGTGGTGAAGGAAACACATTGGTTAACAAAAGTGAGAGGCGTGGAGCCGGTGATGTCCTCCCATTGTGCAGGAGTGGTACCACCTGAAAGGTAAACCGATGATTTGTTACTCAACCTCTGAAAACAGTTCATGCAATATTTTTTAATCTTCAGACAACATTTGTCTTTTTATTGGACTTAAGACAAGATACATCCACCACCACGAAGTTCTGATAAATTACGTCCATTAAATCAGGTCATTTCTTTTAATAGCACACAAAGAAAAATATCAAAGATTGACTAAAGAGCTTTATATTAAGATTTTAAACATAGAAATCTTAATAAAATTATGAAAAAAACCCAGCAATTGCACAAGCAACAAATACAACATGAACAATAAATTAGGATGTTCACGGGAGCATTTCAATATGTCATCCAATGAGATGTGCCTGAAAGCCATCCAAGATGTTTTCTTTCTAAAACAAAGGGTTTTATTTATAGATACTTACCTGTAATACTACAAAGCAAACGTAAAGTCGGGGTCTCCCCACTGAATGTGGTGTCACTATTGGAGGTCTTGGGAATTGGGATTGTCATTGTGATGGGTTTGTGGAACTTTCTTCTCCTTGGCTCCAATGTGACAATTGGGCTGAACGTTGCTTTATTACCAAGAATCTTTCTCACCATGTCAACATCAATAGGCTGAGCCTGGGGCAAGATATGTGGTAATATGTATTCATATTTTTTTTCTTCATAGCCATAATTTGGATATTCTGTTGGTATACCAGTCAAGGAATGTACACACCTGAAGCCCAACTCTAATCTTCTTAGTAAGGGCTCCTTCAGGGAATACAGCCTGGACCTGGGGCACGAGAGTACTACTGAGGACCCCGCCCTCTGGACCAATCAAATGACTGTCCTGCTTTATCCTTGACACAACAGCAAAATACTGTGGGAAGTCTCTGGTGATGATGCGACATATTCTTTTCTTTTCAAGTTCCTCAGGGGAATCAAGTTCTGTGAAAGAAAGCATAAAGTCAATGCTTTGTTTTTTCCCTTTATTATTTACGTACTGTGCTTCACATTATTATACTAGCATTTTAAAATCTATAAGACAACTCTCTCCTGCTCTAGTGTTGCTCGTTTTATGGCATTCATGTATTGTTTTACATAAAATGCTTTGAGATATCAACCTATCGATCACAGTTATACATCACAGGCCACTTCAGATCCCTTACTTTCATCCATGCCATTAAGTATCTGGTTCAGTTCCTCTTCAGTGAAGTCACAGTGGTGTTCCTTCCAGCTCTCTCCTGTTTCACTCCTTAAGATCACTAGCTCCCGCTCTGTGCCCCGCAGAGCAGCAAAATGGGGGATCTCTACAATCACAGGCCTAAAAGGTGTGACAAGGTAAAAGCAAATACAAATTGGACTAATGCTAATTAATGCTTTTCAGCGCTAACTCCAGAGAAAAATCAATGATAGCATAGTGTTTAGGTTGACATGTGAATGAATTTACGAAGAAAGAAAACAATAAAAACTCAGTTAAAATTAATTTCAAAACACAAACTATGAACATAAAAACAAATAAACATCTATTTCACATCAGGACCAGAATCCAACTAGAAACATGATTGGGGAGATAGAATCCAACTAGAAACATGATTGGGGAGATAGAATCCAACTAGAAACATGATTGGGGAGATAGGTGCTTGTGGGAAGCATGAAGAAAACTCAACAGGTTAAGGTAACAGGTCAGGTGGTAAAGCTGTCCTTCTCTTCAAAGAAAGAAAAGAAGCACCACAAAAAAAAATTATAATAATTAATATATATATCATGAAAAACTAAAAAAAAATTCAAATTTTAGGACAAGGGAAAAACACGGGTGGGCGTGTAACCAGGATTTGAGGGTGGTTGGGTATCACCCTCACATGGTCCTACCCGAGGAACTTGGTTCCTGGAGGACCCAGCTGCAGGATGCGACTGACCAAGCTCTCACCCTCATTCAGAGGGGGTGGAGCTGTAGGTAGGTGGAGCTTACTGATCCATACGCAGCACAGAGGGGGAGTGAAGAAGAAAGTATGAACACACCACACAACTACTGAAACACACTTATACCAGATAGTACAAAGCCACCAGCAAGTACACAAACTGTTAGTAGATGCGCGCAGACACACACAAACACACGCACACTCAACCAAATTTACCCCAAGAACTGGGCTCCAGTGGGTCCCACTTCTATAATGCGACCAGCCAGCCCTTCACCCTCTACCATAGGTGGCATAGAGGCCAGACGATGCCTCTTCACCAGCCTGCAAGTCACCCGTGTCGGGGCAGAGCACTTTCTTGGTGGGACAATAATTCGCAAACCATTGTGACGGCAACCACGCATAGCTCCACCTCTGGCATCTACCATAAAGCTGACAAGGAAGCTAAAGAAAAGGCACCAGAAATGGATGAATTGGTTTCTAGACATTCAAACAAATAAAGATGCAAAATCTCCATGCTCACAAGGCAACTGAATCAAGTAAAGGTAAAAGAAAAGGCTATTTTTGTAACCTGAGAAGAGACATTAATAACAAATAGGTCTCAATAAATATCACTTTATCCTGGAGAAACACTTTCGGTTTTATTCTGCTTTAATTTTTTAACTTGCAAGATTCTGGTCAGGACACAGGTTGTATTATGAACTGATTTAATTAAATTGCATTAAAAACAGGGCAAAGCCAGCTAGAGCTGCACTAAGGATAAAAAAAAAATCTGGTTATTTCAGGTTATTTCAGGTAATGTAAGGGCATTCATTATGAAATAAAGCAGAGAAACAGGATGGAAATGAGAAAATCATTCAAAAGTGACAAAGAAAAAGAAGTAAAGGCACAAAGGAGATAAGAAAATAGACAAAATAAAGACTTCACCTGCTGTTGTCATGGTCTAGGCATGGTGAGGAACGGCTAGAAGCAGAATACAAAAACAACACACACACACACACACACACACACAGAGTCACAAACACAGAGAAGATAAGAGAATGCACATCGAAGCAACAACAAAATAAACAAAAGAGAAAGAGAGAAAAAAGAATGAGTAAAAGTGAGAAAACCTGACCAGACAGATAATTACACAGCAGGAAAAATAAAAGGAGTAGAAAAGACACATGAGAAGGTATGAAAAATACACCAAAAGTACACCAGAAAAAAATAAGGGCATGTAAAAGATGGAATATCTATTTCAGAATATAATGATAACCCTTGAAGTAGTGCATTAGCCAGCACAAGCAGCAGAACAGTCAGTAATTTGTTGCAGGAGGTATATAAGCTGAAGGACAGCTGCAAACAGGAGAAAGATTTACAGAAATAAAGGCTTGCAAAGCACCGAGATGCCATTTTGTGTCTTAAACTTTGGTGACTTTATCGGCACGTAAACTAAAATAGAACCAGAAAATACACAACAATGGCAGAATAATGCTTTGAGTATAAGTAAATCATTAAAAAAAAAATCAATATCAGCTGATCCTTTGACATGCTGCTGCACATACTGTACACAAAGCAAAATGCAAATGAGAAGATCCAGTTAGAAATGCCCACATAGCCTGTTTATCCAAGATGTACACCTTTGTGTATAAAGATGGAATTTAGTCTGAATTCTAATGTCCAAGCTCACTCTGAAATTAAAATGCTACAAGTGTGAAAAAAAATAGATTTTACTTTGAAGTCAATGTGCCTTTAGAGGGCACTGCTACCATAAACAGGTTGGTAGAATTTCCAAAGATGGGCTTAATGTATTTATTTCTATAAGAGACGCCATGCAAAATGAAACTGTACCTGAGTGTAGTGACAATAAAGACAATTCTGCTTTTGATTGTGGATAATTTACTAAAGAAATTTGGATAAAGTGTGCACCCTAAGCTGATTTAATGCAAATCCACAAAAAGTGTATGGCATCTTGTGGATTTTACAAATTGTGGGTTTAAAAAAAACCCTCAGTATTTCCAGACATAATGGGAATGTGTATGTTAAGTTTGCAACTGGGTTAAGTCCCAACATTTGGATTTTCTCTGAAAGAAAGGAGTGTGAGTTTTTCTCTGTGTGTGTTTGTGTGTGTTTATACCCAGAATGTAGCAGACTGGAGGACAGCACAACATTATCAAGATGTTCAGCACCCCAGCTCAGACGGAATGAGTCCTTTTCATGCTCTCTAGACAGTGTTGACACCTAAAGAACAACAAGCATCAGCAGGCTATTTGAACTCACCTCAAGTGTCTAAAGATACTTTATTGAAGGTTAGACTACGGATACTACGCTTACCTGGTGACTTGTAAGCAGATCTTCAATGAGAACTTCTCTTTGATGGAAACTTTGGTGAATGGGAGTGTGTTGGGGCCTGATGAAAAACCAAGGTGAATCTTCTCAGACCTTTTCTGTATATATCTGCATTACTTAGGTATTCCTTATGATGATGAACTTGGCTAACAGCAGATCTGGAAGGTTTGCTGTGAGCAAATTTAGATGTTTGTCAAATACAATATGTGTGTGCTGTTTCTGACCTGTCCAAGTTGTGGCTCATGTAATTGAAGCCATCTAGATAATGTCCTGGCAGAGAGTCATCTCCCAGCTCACGGAGGTCCTCTGCTCTTAGATACTCTCCCCCATCACCTGTCATTGTGTCCTCGCCTGGAAAACAGATACAACAAAAATGCCAAACCTTGTTATGAACAATGAAAAAATTAATAACACTCTCACATGTATATATATATATATATATGTAATATATGTTGCATTGACTATGCAAGTAATATGGGGATCGAAAAGATGAGCTCCACAGACATCTCAGATATTGGCTCTTCTTCAACCCTTCGAGCACTTTTTCAGATCCAAAACTACATCACCTACCATACACTTTTTTACAACTTTTGAACAATGAGGTATAATTTTTTAATGAAGCTCAGTCGTGACTTATTGTGTCTCATGACTGGAGTAGTTTTTTCCTATAAAAAAATTAGCTTGATATCGATGAGCAGCACACTAAATTCTTG
Source organism: Haplochromis burtoni (assembly GCF_018398535.1). Taxonomy (NCBI): domain Eukaryota; kingdom Metazoa; phylum Chordata; class Actinopteri; order Cichliformes; family Cichlidae; genus Haplochromis; species Haplochromis burtoni. The sequence continues at coordinate 540,770 of NW_024582706.1, read as the reverse complement.
TTTTCTACATTTAAGTAACTTACCCTCTTCATCAGACACATCGAGAATCTCAGTCATGGTCTCTGGAACATTCAGTTTGTGTTTCTCTGTAACCGTCTAATGTAACACCATTCAGAGTCATGGAAAACAGACAACCAAAACAGAGAAAGGTTATAGTTTAAGTTAAAAAAAATTTCCTGGCTCCATTTCCAGAGGCTAAAGCAATCATGAGCTTACAGTTGTGGTTGTGATGACCTCCTCAGTGACGACTTTCAGTGTGTCTACCACAGAAATGTAACCCAAACGTTTCGCAATCGACAGAGCGGTATTTCCATTCTAACAGAGAGAAGGATATACGATAGCGTACCAGCAGAACTTTTTCCACAACATATTTCACATGTTAAAAGTAAATGCTTGGGCTCTATTGTGTCTTACCACTGTAGTAGTATTGGGCTTGGCCCCATGTTGTAATAAAACATTAATTATGTGTGTATTCCCTTGTTGTGCCGCTTGATGAAGTGGCGTGTAACCATTCTGCGGGGCAAAAGTTTAAAAAGAAGACAACAAAATTTTGTTAAGTCACAGTAGAAACTAAAACGAAAGGGATGCTATATTTGAGTTTTGCTTCATGCTGTGTCTGCAGTTTAAGTTAAATAGAGCTTGCATGCTTCAAATTTAAGATTTAAATATAACCTTGGTTTTGGAGTTGACGCTGGCTCCTTGTTGTAACAGGAAGTTAACCATCTTGGCATTTCCATAATGACAGGCGACAATCAGAGGGGTATATCCAAGCTGTAGCGAGGGGGGAGAGGGTGAGAGATTAAAACTGATCTTCTGTAAGCAAGCACTAAACTCAATCTTAATGCTTCCTGAATATATGATGTATATGAAGACTTTGTTATGTTTTTAAAAAGCCTCTGGATGGCAGGTATTTACATGCACGTCCATATGATACACTTAAATATTAACATGTAAACATAAAGCGAATAAACAGAAAGTAAGCAAGACATACTGTCATTCACACAGGAAAATTCTTGTAGATTAGCATACTGTTAGGTTTTCATTACTAGTAACAATTTTCTTTTGTGTATACTTGTTAAATTTGTCATGCACATGCATGTCTGTACTTTGGTTTGCTGGTCCAAGTTGGCATCATGTTTGGCTAGTACTTCTGTTACAGTGACTTTGTCCTCTTGGGCAGCAAGATGCAGAGGAGTTAGTCCACTCTGTAAAACACAAAGCAATGTCACATTACCATCCTTCACACTTTTTTATTTTATTACTTTTCTTAACATAGTAATAAATTGCTTCATGGAACAAATTAGACAAAACTGTTGTTATAGAGCACTCAGCTTAAGAACTAAAGAGTTTTATACAGCTGTATGTAGAGTGCATGTGTTTCTTGTTTCCACTTCAAATTATTTTAATAAATAAAAATGTCATAAAGATTGTGCTTCTGTGTGACCTTTGTCGCTGTGTTCACATGGGCTCCTTTTCCCAGTAGGAGGCTGGCCATCTCTGCATGTCCTTCCTGAGCTGCCAGATGCAGAGGGCTGACTCCCTGTTTCGTTAAAGCATTGGTCTCTGCTCCATACTGCAGTAGCGCTAAAGCAATGTTTGTCTGGTTCTTTTTGGCTGCAATGTGGAGAGGAGTGTAGCCATTCTAAAACAGAGGAACGAAAGAAGATATACACTATGATAGAAATACAGTACATGCAAACAAGTGTGAGCTTCTCATGGACCTTTATTTTTCTTTAAAACTCAGCCTAACCTTTGCAGTAGCATGAGGCGATGCACCTTTATCCAGGAGCAGCAGCGCCACCTCTTGGTTGTCATAATGAGCTGCCACATGTAGTGGAGTTAAGCCATTCTGTGAAAAGAAGCATTTGATTTAATGAAACTTTTTGCAAGCCTTTGTGATATTTTTGTGTGTGTGTGTTTTTGTGTGTTTTTTTTTTTATTTCAAGTCAGTTTTATTCCATAATTTGTGTTTCAGAGAAAACAATCAGATGCTCAAAGATTAAGTGTAATGTGTCTCTCTCTGAAATTAAGACAATTACCCTCAGTGCTGGGTTTTGTTTCAGAACCTGCTTCTACAACTTCAGCTCACCTTGCCAGCATCATCAGTAAGAGCTCTGCGCTGAAGGAGAAGTTTTGCTACGTCGAGGCTTCCATATTTTGCTGCTACATGTAATGGAGTGAATCCTTTCTGTAGATGTAAAAGAGATTAATTAAAATTCCACTGATTTAACTTATCACATGTTATTTATCTGTCTACGTGCATTCATCCTCTGTTCACCTTGGTGGCCATTGAGTGTGAAGCTCCAGCCTCCAGGAGCACAGCAGCTGTCTCCACCTGCCCCTCTCTGGCTGAAATGTGGAGAGGAGTGTAGCCATTTGTGGTGGCAGCATCCGGGTAGGCCATGTGCTGTAATAGTAGCTGGACAATGTCTGTTTTTCCCAGACGGGATGCAATGTGCAGGGGAGTCTGGTCCTCCTGTAGTTGAGGGGAAAAGAGGTAGTACATGTTATAGAAGAAAAGGATAAACGGAAATGATGCAGTCATTTAAAAGCAGTAAAATTAGAATGAACGGTGATGTTGTAGGCAGAGCTGGGACAGGTGACATCAGGCATTCAAACCAGTGCTTGAAATATAAAAATTTACTGTAAACAGAAGGAAAGAGTGATTAATGTTTACAGCTGACTCACCCTGGCCATGGCATCCACCAACGCTCCATTTCTCAGCAAACAGCGAACCACTTCCATCTGTCCTGCTCGTGCTGCCATATGGAGAGCTGTCTCACCGCGCTGATAAGCAAAGGCAGAAGATTTATAAGCTTTAGGACACTGTGCTAAACACAAAAAGTACACCAGAACGGGGTACATTTTTTCACGTGTTTGCACTGAAACAAATGAAATGTGTGTTTACTTTGTGATGTGCATTTCCGACTGCTGATCGCTGACCTGATAAAAGAAATTACTACTTACGATGTTACGAACATCAGGAGAAGCTCCATTCTGCAGTAGAAGTAAAACGATGTTGAGGTGACCCATGAAAGCAGCTACGTGCATGGGAGTCAGACCAGACTGCAATAATGAAAAAAGAGACATGCAGTAACAAGGAGAAGCATTAAATGCAAATTTAGAACAATGTTAGCAACAAAGTATACTGTGCTAATCCATGAAATCCTGACACACCAAAACAATCTCACCTCAGTAATTGCCTGTATGGAGGCACCGTATTTGACCAGCAGCTCCATCACCTTCACTCTGTTTTTCTTACAAGCAATGTGGAGAGGAGTAAAACCATTCTGGCAGAGACAGTAAGAGAAAAATTAGCAGGAATATGCATGACTCTATAGTAAAAAGGTAGCATTGGAGTATTTAAATTTTATAACCTTATTTTATATTTCAGGAGTTATTAAACTTTTTGGGTCAACTGACCCCTGATAATCTGATTAACCCTATGCTTACTACTGTTGGGACTCTTATATATCATTAAAACTAACTGTATTCTGACCATTTCCAAACCAAAGAGGCATTTAATTTGAAGGTGAAAAGTCAGAATATACGTGTTCCCAGTCAGAATTTTTTAACTGTATCTGCCCCTCAAGTCAGATTTCCAACTCAGACCATCAATGCTGACTTCACAATCCAAGTTGGCAGTTTGAAATTACTCAGGAACATTTTATATGAAAGAATATGGAAATATATAAATATATATATCAATAAGCATACTAGTAAATCGCAAGATATTCACGATCCATAGTGTCACTCTTTTTATCTTAATATGTGCATCAGTAAATATCATGATAATTTCTGTTAATACCAGTTTTGGTGCTTCTCTTATTGTTTCTTTGAACCCTTACCAGTGCTCTTGCATTGGGATTGGCCTTCTTGTCCAGGAGGAGCTTAGTTACTCTGTAGTGGCCACAGTGAGCTGCGACGTGCAGCGCGGTAAGGTAGTCGAGTGTGACATCATCAACAGGCGCCTTGTGTTGCAGCAGTAGTTTTACACACTCTATGTGGTCTCCCTGGGCTGACATGTGCAGTGGAGACAGTCCATTCTACATGGAGGCAAAAAATTTAAAGAATAGCAGCCGAGATAAAAACCAAAGGCATATAAAAAGGAACAATAGTACTCATATTGTATAAATTATAAATGATATACTAGTGCAAATATGCTAACCTTGGTTCTAGCTAGGATGGGGGCTCCTCTTTCCAGCAAAAGCTCAACTGCAGGATCATGTCCACTCCTGGCTGCACAGTGCAGGGGCGTCAAGCCATCCTTCGGAACAATCACATATGCACAAGCAAACGCACACATTAATCCAGTTTAAAGATTTTGAGAAAGAGGACGTGGAAAGTTGTTGATTCCACTTATTTATTGTTCACTATGGTTTTAATAAAATCTGAGTCTTACTCTTGTTTTAGCATCTATCTGAGAACCTCGGTCCAATAACAGGGCCACCATGTTGGTGTTGCCCCTCTTAGAGGCAACATGTAGAGGTGTTATTCCATTCTGACAAGGCAGATACAGAAACAAAGGTACATCAAAAACTACAGCATGTAAAAGTCTTAGCAAAGTAGTTTAGCTACAAACATACAGAAAGAAATGTAACGTTTAATGGGCTAGAGGTAAATGTATTAATAAAAGCTTATTAGAAGTGAACACTACGATGGTAAATAACATGCCCTTCTGTAATGATCAAAGTCAAAAACAGCCACACAGTAGGAATTTGGCTGTACCCTGGCTGTGAAGTCAACAGCAGCTCCTCTGTTCAGCAACAGGGTGGAGACATTCACGTTACCATAGTGAGCCGCAATGTGCAGAGGGGTGAAACCACTCTGATAGGAAAGGAGAGAATAGAGAGGGACAGAGTGAAAGGAAAAGAGGTTAGAGAGTGCAGAACAGCTCATCACGAAAAGGAGAAAAGTAAAATGAAAGTGAACAAAAGAAAGTAAGAAAGACTTTTCATTGTTAGATACAGGAATAGACTCTACTGAAGCAGACTCTGCTGAAGTAGTAATATGATGAAAGAGCGTGCTGAAAGAAAAACATTGTGTAAGAAGGAGCATAAAAATGAGCAAATCCCAAAATAGCACATTCAATAGATAATACATGCAAAACTGCTCAAGTTCAGCCATGCTTACTAAAAAAAACTACGGGTGAATCAACTTGGTTTTTTGGATACATAAATATATTGAAATAAAGGACAAAACATAACTCATAAGCACCAAGCAACACTATGGACGCTCGCAAGTATGTGTTTCTACTTGGGTGGACAAATGAACATTTATATATTAGCTATATATATAAATTTTCATAGTACACAATTGCAGGTCGGTTCACTCCTTACCTTCCCATTCTGATAGACATGGTGCAATTTAATTAAGAAACAAAGTTTACTTAAAGATCAGAGATCAAAGTGTTTCAGAGAAGTAAATCAACATGCACAAGGACACACATGCGCTGAGTTACGCGTAGAAAGATAGGAGTAAAAGAAAAAGCTGATTTTACTTTCAGGTTATCAGTTCAGTATAAAATTCGTAAACATAATACATTTCAATGACCTATCAATTAAAAATAACAACAAAAATCTATAAAATAAATTATCAGTAATTAACTGACATTCTCTGGGGATTGTCAATAAAACACATTGTGTTTTACTGTCAGCCATGCAGTGTCTAATACAGCAAACTCTGGCATGCAGGGTATCCCTATGTCACAAAAGTCCTCAATAAGTAAGGACAAGATCAAAACAAAAGAGCTGAAAAAAATGGTCAGAAGTGACAAAATTCAGAATTAAAGGAGGAAGTGATAAGTCTGTATACCTCTGTGGTTCTATTGACCATCATCTGGTTATGATGCATAGAGAGAGAAAAGGGGAATAGGGTGAAGGGCTGTTAGGGGAAACACTCAGTATTTTTTTTTATTTAAAACACTGAGTATGTTTATAAGTTTGCACAGTTTGAAAATAAAAAATAAGGACCTGTACAATACAGCATTTTCAGAGAGGCCTGGTCTGTCCGTTTTATTATTGTTCCCTAAGGAACCCACAAACAATAAAATGTAACTTGTCCCTGTTGCCCTCCCTTACCTTAGACTGGACATCAGCGTTGTGGTCATTCTGAAGCAGCAGTGCAGCAGACTTTGTGTCGTCTTTGCGGGCAGCAATGTGCAGGGCTGGAAGGCGTACCTTACCCTTAGTGTCATGCTCCAACAACAAGGAGACAACTGAGTTGTGCCCCTGCTGAAGAGCAATAGCAAGTGGAGTAAAGCCATCCTGGAGGAGCACAGGGGAAAAAAAGTTAAATGGTTACAGGCTTCATAGAGAAAAGAAAAGAAAATAGGCAAGATATTACATATTGTTTTTACCTTCAATAATTGTATATATAACAATATGAAAGAAAAACATACCTCTGTTGCAATGCTTTGATTTCCTTCATTTTCCAAGAGGTATCGCACGACCTCCAAGTGATTCTCCTGAGCCGCCATGTAGAGTGGCGTGAAGCCATTCTGAAGACAAACCACATCATATACTTGTTGCTTGTGTTGCATGCTGATGCATTTTGTAAAAGTTCTTGTTAATTCTCACCTGTGACTGAGAATTGACATCTGCTCCTCTTGACACCAACAATTTGACTACTTCTTTTTGTCCAGCCAAAGAGGCAATATGGAGGGCAGTGTTTCCTTTCTGCAAAGAGAAAACAGGGTTAAGATCACCAACCAAATATCTGTCCTCTCTGACCTCCCTCAGTCTTAACCCTGAAAATTCCAGAAAATTCAGATTTTTGAAAATGAATGTTTATTGAAATGTTTGACACATATAAAAAATATACATACACTTGGTGTTACAGGGCTAAAATCACATTATTCAAACATTTCATTTCTGCTTTAATGTTTAGGATGTAAAAGTTGGGTTTAATTCCAAGAAACGTATTCAAGTCACTCGAAGGACACAAACAGCAGAGTGATAGATTCTTTGTCAGCTGTTCACTGCTGCTAGCTGTTGAGCCTGAGTCATGAGGCAGTCACAGACTCACATAACAAGCAGCTTGCCAAAAAGCGCACTACACATTCACTCTCGCCTTCTCTTACTCCTTCCGACTGAATGGTACAATATCTAAACTTAGCACAAAAAGTAAGGATCTCTTTGTTGTAACAATGCTTCTTGGCAATAAATCTTATACTGTTGGAAAGGGTTGAGCAGCAGAGTTGAGTATACAAAACATATTGGCCATATAATAATAATAATAATTTAACAACAGAGGCACAAAGCACAAGTCATTAGTAGAAGAAGCTGTTTGGGATTGGCAGAGAGGTTTTTCATGGGCGCAACCGACACACTCAACTCTGCTGCTCAACCCACAAATGCAATTTCCTTACCAATGTGGCACCATTTAATGGAAAAAAATTAAACAGGGCTTCCAACATTTACTGCCAAGAAACATTGTTACAACAAACAAGTCATCAGCCAATCAAAAATTTCCTGACTCATTGTGCTAAGTTTATATATGATACAATTAGTAATATTTTATTAATTAATAAAACTGAATGTCTGAAGAAACAAACAATCAAACTCTCATAATCATCTTAAATCACCCTCATATCCACCCCAATGGCTCCTTAATTCACTAAAGAAGGAATGATTTTTATGGTATTTTACAACTTATTTAATTCCTTTCCATCATCTCCTTCTTTCTCCTTTGGTTAAAATAATTTTCTTATCTTTTTTTCCCCTTTTTTTTAAAAATTTAGCTTTATCTTTAAAAAGTTATCTTTGCCAATGCAAGCCAAAGAAAAACCCATTAGATATATAGTGAGCGATTAAAGCAACAATTATATTAACTGAATTATATCAATTAAAGAACCTATAAAGCTAAATCATGTGTGTACCTTGGTGGAAGAGTCAACAGATGCTCCTCTCTGTAGCAGTTCCTCCACCAATTCCTTGTGCCCCTCCTTAGCCGCCAGGTGTAACGCATTGAGACCATTCTAAACAGAAAACAAGAGAAGATTTCAAGAAAACACGTGAAGAAAAAATGAAACTGCGTGGTGCTCAGGGAATCATATTACAACCCCCCTGTATCAAAGATAAGGCATACCAACATTACAGGACATAAAGCGATATCTACTGGAAATTGGCTCAATAACAATCTAATGGAATAATGTATACTCCTGCAAAAAAGGAAAACTATAGTACAAGTGTGAATTTTTGTAAAATTGGCAACAATAAAAAATCTTGATTAAGTTTATAGTCACTTATGAAGGTATAATCCAACTTGACATTGCATTATACTGTACATGATTTATGGCATTCATTTCATTCACAGTTGGAGAGATTGACATTTAAGAATGGAAACAGAAGAAAAACTATTTGGGTTAAAAAACTGGCTGATTTTTCACAGTTCAATTCGCTCATAACAAAGGCCTCACCTCAGATTTATCAACAGGAACTATAGCAGCACAAGAGGAGAGCAGACCTCAAATGTTGCACTCCAACAAGCCCTTACAACACAACTGATTTATCCCCACTCGAAAACTCACAGTACCTCTTCTGACGCTGACATTTACACACAGAAACAAACTCTAAACAAAACAAAAACCATTCACCTCATCCTCCTTTTCTTCCATCCTGTGCTTTGGATCTTTGAAATGTTGCTCTTTTTTTTATCTTTCAAAATGCCCGCTCCTTTGGGTATTCTGTGCCTTCATGAATCCTTTGCTCTGTTTTCTTTTGTCTTTGGTGATGGAACTCCAACCAGTCCTCCACCTCCTGCTTCCTCTATACTGGTTTAGAACCAGCTTTCTAGGTTTATGTGCTCTGTCCTCTTCCTGCAGGCTAATTCAGATGAATGACAACAAGGAAATGTGCCTCTAAGCTCTGGATGCTTTTTGGGCAGTGATATAAAAGAGGAGCTGTTGCTAACCCCTCTATCATTGCCTTTTCCCCTCCATAGCACATGTACATCATGCATATACATTCACACACAAATAGAAACACGCCCTCTCTTTCTTTCTCGCGAGTTGCTAAATGCCAAACAGCCAAAGAGGGTGTCATATTTCTGCACAGTCATAGAGGGAACCCAAACACACATCCAAACATAGATAATCATATTTAGAAGCAACTGAAAATGTCAGCCTTTAAAATAAAAAGGGGGGCATTCCTCAAAGGCCAAAGTATATCAGTGACTGTCTGGCTGAGTGATTTATAACATGACTTTAAAAAGAGTGAAAAATGACACATAGTTCGTATCACTATGGTACATCCATAAAACCTAAGAAGGCATAAATGCCTTCAGTTTGTGCAAACACTTTCTAATGAGCTACGACTAAAGCGGCACAAATGGCACTAGTCCAGTGTCTGTTATGTGTCTTAATCAAATCTGCAGAGATCCACCGATCGACAGTCTATGACACATTCTCAATCAGTTGTATGTCAGATTATGAGTTGGTCACACTGCATCACGCTAAAATAGTCACACATGCTCTCACAGCACAGTCGCTTAAAGTGTGAAAGCTCCTCACAGTCTAATCAAGTCTAATCAAACACTTAAATCATCATCACGCAGGTCTGCAAGGTCTGCAACTGACTCATCATAGCAAGCACTCACTTTTGATAAGTAAAGACTTTAAATTTTAATATATGTTCTTGCTGATTTTTTTTAATTGTCATTATCACTTCCACAATGATCACACTGCATATCATGTTTGTCCGGTCGCATGGCCAAACCTTCTAATATCATCATCACTTCAGTATATTTTAAATCAGTATGCAGTTAGTCCATCTGTGACTTTTTCCACTGAACTGGCAACGAATGAAAAGAGAAAAAAATAGTCTAGGCTATATCAGATGCTCTTTGCTGACATTTGAGAAGCAGAAAGTCCAGCCTCAGTTATACTTCAGTTCTGAAATGATAGACTCACTGACACGGCACAAAATAATCATACTTTCAGCCACATTTCAGCCATTATGTATTTCAGGAGAGACAAGAAAACCCTACAAAACACACACACAGTCACACAAACCGATCTAAATCTCCTTTCCCTCTGAGCTCAGTTGTTCCTAAAAGCTTCATTTAGCTAATGGACATCGTGATCCCTGGCACTTTGTTGCTTCCCCTAGCAGGAGACAAAATGTTGAGCTTCATCCAGCGCAGATTGTCATTCAAGCTGCTTTGACCGCTGACCTTTGTTATAAGCACACATGGTATAAACAACCATGCTTACTTGGTGCCGTTTTATTGTCTCAAATGTCACAGGGGAAAGATGTTGGAGGAAATAATGTAAATGTCATAAATGTCACAGTGGGATAGATTTTGGAGCAAATAATGTAAATGCATGCGGATTAAAGTAAAGAGTAATATTACTCACCAAGGATTAAAATTTTAAGTAGATTAGAAGGGAAATCTGGCCTTTAATTGTGAAGAGCGAAACAGTTCTTATACACACTCTTAACACGCAAATACAAGCACATGGGCATATTGTATTAAAATGCAGAATAAGCTGTAGTGACTCATTCTCTTTTGAAATCCTAAAACTCAAACACACCATGCTTAAAAACGGGAAGAACAAACATCATCTGTAAAAAACATTACAACTTTATTTATATATCTCATTCATAAAATCTGTGCAATGGAGAATCATAGTATGACAGTGGCTTTGGCAAGCTAGGAATATACCCCTCACTCTCTCTTCTACTAACTTGGGCAGCCTTCTGCCCTTGGCGCCACTTTCTGGCCCTTGCCACTCTCTTCGTGCTTTCTAGGTTTTTACTCTTCAGTTATTAATGAATATAGCACCAAGGGCGATACTCAAAATATGTGCATGACTTAGTGTGTGACATTTGCAGCTTCCTTTGGTGTTTTGTGGATGGATAGACTTTTTAAAGAAACCATGAATAACATTAAACATGATAAAATGCTAAGATACAGTTCCTGTATTTGATTGCATTGTGAACGGTAATCAGAAACGCATTAAAACAAGCAAAAGGAAATTGGGTCATTCAACTGCAATGTCACATTATCCGGCTCTTGTCAATAGACTACTAACTCTAATGACTCATTATCGGACATTATTTCAGATAATGGCTTTGTGATAATGATGCTTTTCCGTGATTCGTTCAAGTCTTTGGAGAAAATTTGCATTTATGCACAGAATTATTGTGATTTTTTTTAAAAAAATTTTTATCTTACTGCAGTAATCAAAAGCATTAATCCTGGGCTCATGCCATCACTTCCAGTACGGTCATGTCACTGCCTGTTGTGCTTTGACTTAACAAAATCATTCTAGAGACATCACTCATCAGCTGTCATACACATTCAGCAGAAATTAAGACCAGTGATGTGTGCTTTAACTTAACCATACTGTCAGTGTCTTTCCTCTTAAAATTTGTGAGTAAAAAGGTAAAGACACAACAGACTTCCCTGCCTGTAACACAGCATATATCTGTAGGTGGAAAAAGTGTAGAAATGATCTGTGAATCTGTGAATGTATGATTATGTATTTAAGCACGTGCAATCAGAATTAGAGACAAATACACAGATGCACACATTATTTTATATTATTTTACATTTGGCTATTGAAAACACTAAGAGAAAAAAAGTAATGCATTTATGTGCATGTTATAACTTTAATTTGGTTTACTTACACATCACTGGAATAAAATAAAGTCTATAGCTTATGTTCATATGTGCTGGGAGATATTTAACGTGCTTAGGTCCAAAATTACATTCACTGCACATTATACTGGCCTCTACACACACAATAATGAGGGAATAACTGGGATATGTATAAAAATGTCCCTTACATTTTTTGGTCACTTGACAAGGTCTCAAATTTGATCATCTGACCACCGAGAAATCCTATTAGGGCAAGGCTCTCCTGTTGCAGGACAGGAGGTGTGTGTGCCTATGTACATGTCTGTGTGTATGTGCATGTGAAGATTAGTGTGTGCACAGCTTTCTATATTCAGGCTTCCCTCTCGGGGCACAAAACAGAGCCCATGGTGCCCATGATAACAAACAGCAGAGCTACGGGTTGGCTTTTTATAGCTGCAAACCAGCTATAACAGTCAAGCAATGACACAGTAAAAAATAACGATATGCACGCACACACACAACACATACGCTCACGTAGCCTCACTCCTTTAGGCTGTCTTGTGACTTCTGTAAATCACATTGACGTAGACAGGAGAGAGGAGTAGGGGGAAATATTTTAACCTCTCCAATCCCTCCCCTTCGGCGGAATGTGGGACAGGGCGAGTATGGGGAGGGGACGAGAACAGCTGTCACGGAGACAGACCTTTTCAAAAGCTGCTGAGATTGGGGGGAAGAATGGGTGCTATGAGGGTAGCTGTGAGTATGTAAAGGGATATGGCAGGTTAAGGTACTCGCTGTGTGATGCCATCATGACACGGCAGGGCGAAGGTTAGCTTGAGCAGGTTTGACAGTAGCTTGCATTGAAGCACTAAACAGCAGATTTTAGATATTATTTCACACAATTGCTATATCAGTTCTGGAAAGTTGTAATAAATATTTAGATTAAAAAAAAAAACTAAAAACTTAAAAAGTATTATTTAAAATTAAAAACACAAAGATGGAGTTTTGAAAAATATACCTCCATAAAACCTGAAAATTTGTCACAGTTTTTATTTTTATCGCCTCTCTTCAAATTAATGCAACTGCATACAAGAATTCAAACAAAATCCAATGTTGTTTACGTTTTCTTACCTGGTTACATGTGCTGATGTCAACCCCGTTCTTCAGGAATTCAAGGACTTTGTCAATGTTTCCAGCTCTGGCAGCCCGGAGGAAACTGGTGTTACTGTCCGACTACAGAGATAAAACAGAAATTAGGGTAATATTAATAACAGGTAAATAAGCAAATGTTTCTAATTTATTTTGTTACTGTGTCATTCTGATAAAAGTGCCACATGCAATATTACAGTAACAACATTAAAGGCCACATTCCATTTATCAGACAAAACAGTATTTTTCTCACACACACACACACACACACACACACACACAAAAACACACACACACACAGCCATAAACTCACATCCAATCAACACACACACACACACACACACACACACGATGGGTTTGTTCCTTAAAGCTCTTTTAATGTGAAGACATAAAATAAAGGGTCAATCATGTGTTTTTATATGGCTACATAGCTGCTTGTACAGTATCAGTGGCCTACTAGGCTACTCTAAATGTAACCATCACAAAGCAGCTGCGCACGCGTGCACACACACACATGCACACACAGAGTCACGTTTCCACATTGCCAGAGGACATTATGTTGACTTACATTCATTTCATGGAGATTCTAACCTTGATCCCTACATCAGGTTGTCATACTAAATTTGCATTTTGATGTCGTGTTTTTTTTTTGTTCAGGCTTAAGTTTATTTCTGTTTTATTTAGCCATTCCTGGTGTCTTTTTTTAGTTTTACTTGTGTCTTTACTATTTTTTCCTCCATTTTTGTCTGTCCTGCACTGATAAATATTACCTGCTTTAAACTGCCGCACTTGTTCCCAATCTATTACTGTTTGATCTCAAGCCTTCCAGCATTTCTTGTTCTCCTGGTGTAAGACTTGTTTTCATTTTATTCAAAATGTGTTCATTTTTTGTTAGAATTGTTCGTTAAAACAAAACAAAGTCAAAGGAAGTGATGACTTTCTGACGATGGCCTGTCATTACCTCTGTAATGATTTTGGCCCAAAATAGAATTTTTCATTGCATGACATCTGATATTTGAATAATCAAAATATACCGATGTATCGCTTTATTTGCTGAATATCACAGTATATGAACATTAGTAGTGTCTTCATTATCTTGAGAGTGTCAACAAGTTTCTAACCTCTTTTCAGCAAGGTTAAAGTGTTAAAGTGGGCGTTAACTTGTAAGGTCATCAAACTTCGCAATACATGTCAACAATCATACCACACCCCCTATGTGGATTACCCTTCACGTGCAATGTCGCACAATCCCAAACAAACCATCAGACATTAACATGTTTGTTTCTTCTTTTTTTTTTTTGCCCGTCTCGTTTGGTTCTTTTGCCATCAGAATTGTTGTCTAAAGGCAAAGAAAGATGCCCAATGGATTTACTTTACCAAATGGACCATCCCAGCCTTGCTGTATTGGTCTATTTGATTCACCTTTGCTTTTATTGTTTATTTTATTTTCATTTGCTGAACACGGGACAAACAAACATGTTTGTTTCTCACAAAAAAGGACATTAACAGAAAAAGAAATTATAACAACCTAAGTCTGCTTTTTCCATCTCTTACCAGTAAATCATCAACGTTAGATCCAGTGTCAGCAGCCTTGTAGTAATCAGTATGTTGATTTGAGGCATAGTCAATCCCAACGGTCTTTGAAGCTTTATCTGATCCACATATCTTACATGTTGCTGCATTTCCCATGGTTACCATTCAGACAGGAAAAGAATTCCCAGCTTTACCTGAATATTGTCGCCTTTCTTTACTCTCTTTGGCCACTTTGTCAAATTCTTGCAGTTTCTCACTTTGCATCTCTCAGTACACTCCTGATTACTGGCATCCTTTAATCCTACAGTCCAATAAATTTGTACATATCTTCGGTTCAAACATATTTAATAAATTACCAAATCTTGCTTCCTTTTCTAATTAATTCTACTACATTTCCTTGTTGTTTCCTTTTATCACAGTGCAAGCTACTGAGGATCAGCCTCTAGCTCTGACTTAATGTACGATGTACTGTGGTCAAGGCCCAGTCCTGCCTACTCTTCCGCTGCCTCTCCTCTCTCGCAGTAAGATAACAACTGCAGCCATAAACATTTAACCCTTACTGTTTCTCCTGTCTTAGCTATTTTTACCATTCTAGACCTTCAGTTCCACAGACACAACCCACTGATGGGTGTGTGTGTGTTCATGGTAGGGTGCATAACAGCTGAGTTTCACTCAGAATGTAGACCACATGGCCTACGGTGCTTTCAGGAACACCAAGGGTCAGGATTCTGAGACAAAATTTAAAAATGAACACAGCAATAAAAAGATTTAAATAAGAAATGCACTAATTGAGATTTCTTTGGCCAATTCCATGTTTTTTTGCAAGTCTGACATGGTAATACAGATTTTTGATGATTCTGATTCTCTTCTTTCTAAGAACTATAACTGCTCTTCAAAGCAAAATTAGCTGAAGCATAAACAGTTAACTGAAATGTCTGATATATTTTTCCTTACCAAACAAAAGCAACAGATATATATAACAACGACAACAAAAACACTTTCATCTTTTTTCAGCATGTTTATAACAGGCTTTCAGCACTTCCTTCATTTTTACTCATCTCTATAATTGTCTACATAACTCCTTCGATCCTTTGCTCATACCGAGGCTGCTGGCTTGGATTGGCTCTGAGCTCTGGACGGCTTTAGCTTTAGTCCCTTTGCCTTGGTTACTTTCTTATAAATGTTCATGGTGGTGATTTAAGTGTTTGATTAGGTTTGCTGTTACAAAGGTTTTTCATGGTAGTGAACAGTGAGACTTTACCTCCAAAAGTTGACAGTACTGTTTATCCCCAACCTTATAAACAGTACTGTTTATAAGGTTGGGGAAACCTGCAGTCAGCTGAGACTGAAGAAGTCACTTGGATGAGTGACGAAACGTTTCTCCCACTGAAAACGCTACGTCCAGATGAACAGAATCAACTTTTGGAGATTTACTTACCTGGATGATTGAGAATGCATCAAGAAGTGAGTCTTTACAACACTAATGACATGTTAGTGTGTGGCTGTGAGTGTGTATGCAACTGTTTGGCTGTGCTGCTGTACATGTGTTGCTCATGCATAACGGGACATATGGGAGGCTGACCGAAACCACTGAAAAATGGACCAAGTCAGATCCGGTTAGTACAAGCAATCTAATTTCAACCTTACATAGAATTTTTCACTAGACAGAACTCGTTTTGTGTGTGTGTGTGTGCGTATTTGTGTGTGTGTGCGTTTCTGTTGTGTGTGTCTGTGTGTGTGTGGTTGTGTGTGTGTGTGTGTGTGTGTGTGTGTGTGTGTGTGTGTGCGTGTGTGTGGTGTGTATTCTTCAGTCTCCACTTTTTGAGTTTTTACTCGTCTGCCTGCCTGATTCAGCTGTTTGCCAAACTCCACATGCAGAGATTAGATTGATTGAGATCCAGCTGTAATCTCTGTATCCGTACAGGATTTGCACAGATTCGCCTGGAGTCAGTCATGTAATGAAGGACAACACAAGTATGCTTACACTGGATGAAAATCAAAACTCTACTTATTATCACGAATGTCTCATTAACAGCTGCTTTATGTACACGAGGTCACTATGAACATATGTGCACTAGTATTGGTAGGGGCTTGTATTGCCATGAAGGTTAAAACAAAGACGGTGAAAATCTTTTTAAAAAATTATACTATTTATGGTAGACAGTGGTACAGTACTATTTCTTTGACATTGTACTTTATCCGTTACCTAGTGCGATTTCAACCACCTCCACATCTGTGCAAATCCCACAGCCCCTTTTCATGTTGTCCTACAGTAACACCAAAGTGTACGATAAGGCCACCACAGAATGTGGTAATGAAATTGTCATGATACACACCACGTGTGACAGATTTTACCTGACGCTTTCGTTCAGCTCTTTCCCGCTGCCGTCTCCTCTTCTCCCTGGCTTTCTGCAAAGCTCTGTAGTCTGGATGTTGCTCAAGCTCGCGAGCTTTCTTAAGATGGGCTGCAGCGTGGGCCATGACTTCACCCTTCTACTTTTCTGTGTGTTTTCCTTGGTGCTAAAGTTTATAAATTCTGCCTGAAGCAAACTAAACACCTTCACTTTTTATATTTGTCAAAAAAAATGCCATACTATATAAATTATAAAAAGTTATTAGGCCTTGTTTTGCATCAGCATTATGCTAATACTAAAAGAAAAAACAGAAAAATATTGACTAATTACTCCGAAATGACTGAAAAAAAGACTTTAAAGAAGCGTTAACCCAAATTCAGTGAAAAATAAAATATTTTTAAAAAACTGTTGCATATTCCTCTTTTTCCTTTCTTCAGTTTTCTTTTCTTCCACCTTGTACAGCAGTTAGATTTCAGTCCTCACACAAAAACACAGGCATACACACACCTACAGGTGCTCAAAAAATGAATCCCTCCCCTCGTATGGTCCTATCAAACACGAACAAGAGGGATGATGACTGAAAAGGGCTGATGAAAAATGAACATAAGAACCACTCACACTCTCATCCTCATCACATATTTCAACACACAAACAGGGAATTACCCATCCCAGATGTACATGAAAACCCTCCATGTGAACAGATGTGGCTACAAAAGGCTCTGAGTGTGTACGAGCGTGTCCTTGCATGAGTGTTAATGTGCATGTGAGCCAGAGTCACAGGAAATTTTTCATTGTGTAAGGGATTTAAGGAGGCTGTGTGCTAACAGCCAGCTGACTGCTGCAGACACAGCTACTTCCTCTGCTGCTGTGAAAATGCTCTCCATCCTTAGCAAATGAGGTAAATGTGTAGTGAAGATTTAATAGGTCAGAAAGGACCATGAGACGGATTACAATGGTCGAAATACGGTAAATATTCTAGTCACGGTATGGTTAACCCCCAATTTACAAGTTCATAAATCTATAAAGTCTGTAAGGACTTTTTATTTTGTCGCAGTTTAAATGATGTATGCGTTTAGTTTCTTTTATTACATACTACAGACTTTTCCAAATAAAAATGGAAAAGAATGACATAAAAAGTGTTCAAATAAAAATGAGACAAGACCATGAAAAGGGTGAACTTGGGTACAGGCTGTCCTACTGTGAGCCAGCAGAGCAAATGGGACACACCACTCAGTCCAGAGGGGGACCAGTGAGCAGAGAACAGTGGCTTCCAACCACCAAGTTACAGGCTTCCCCCTAAACGGGAGAAAGTGGGTCAGTCTGAATCTTAACTGCATTGCACCCTCCATAGTGGTGGCTGATAGAATTGAAGTTGACAGCTCCTGCATGTGAGTGTGCGCGCCCACTCCAAGCAGACGGGTGTCAAGGTCTCTCTCTGTCAATGCCGCTAATGTTAGGAGTTTGAAATTTCAGCACAAGTGACAGGGACACAATCTCACACCTCTATTTCTGTTCACACATTCTGCCTGATCGGTTTCACTGACTCAGTCAGCTACAGCAGCATCAGCAGCATTTATTTCTTCTAGTAATCATGAATGGGACAGATTTGCTGAATCACTCCACAACTGCAATAATGTTGTTTTCCTTTTTTCTTTTTTTCTTTTTAACACTGGTGCACTGAACCTGACTGCTTCATTTAGTTCCATGACACTGCTGCCTTTAGAGAGACTGCACATTTCTGTTTCCTTTGCTGCTCTCTGCTGGTGATGAAGGGAATAAGAGAATCTATTTTTTTAAGGAAACAGCGTATGGATCTTAGAACCCAATCTGACCTAACAACAGTGTTTCTATTGGAAGAAAAAACAACTGGCAGTAAACACAAGTAAAAAGAACACTTGACATTTTTGCATCATTAATCCATTATACTAATATTCAAAACAAAATAATACTACTCTGATCTAGGTTTTTGGAACAAGGAACCTTGAACAGAAATTTAAGGCTCCTTGTTAATTTATTCACTTGAATAAAAATAATACAGCTGTAATAATTGTAATAAACTGAAATTGTAATGTACATTTTTTTCTGGTTTCTTTTCAAGCATAAACTTGTTTTTAACTGAAATTACAAGCACATGCTATTCACTAGGTCACCTATTCAAACCATTTATGGTCATAAAATTAAAACAGTTTATGGTTACAGATACTTTAGAATGTGGCTGGATATTATATTCTCAGTGCCTGATTATGAATTTATTGTTTGATTTTACGCTCAGTAAAAACATACTCTCAAAGCCTCAGATGAGATTTTCCTTAATCATTGTATCTTAAAAGAAAAGGTGGGCTGGTCTTCCTTAACAAGGGAATGAAACAGATGCAAAATGTTTATTTTTATTGTATTTTTCATAAATTTGCAATTACCTTTGTTTATTTGTAACAGGCGGGCATAGTACATAAAGTCTGAGTTTTCAGGAAATGGATTCAACCAAAATCTTTTTATTTCACGAGAGATAATTTCTCCATTAACTTTTACATAGCAATATAGTTGGTACTGTCCAGTCACAGGACATGCTAACAGGACATAAGAAATTGTCGAGTCTCAAATGGAATGGAACTGCTGCACAATACAATTTTACTTTTTGGTTTGCTATTGTAATTTTAAATATATATGCATCGTTACTTGAAATGTATCACATACTGAAATACTTACTGGATGGGGGTTATTTACAACTAGTAGCATTTTGTTACAGTGAGCTATTGTAAAATTACTAACAAGTTCTGTTTGGATTGCCGAAGATGTGCAGTCTTTTGGAGGTGTACCTTCATTGGGTACACCTTCCCTTCCCTAAGTACACTAAAGCCAACTCTGTTTTACAAGTAAAAACCTTGGCATTACCCGAGTTCTTGAATTTCACATTAAACAGACAAAAATCTATAATTATTGATCATCATGTTAGCTGATCCAGAAACAGTGTCCTCAGTAATAAGTTATAATGCTATCATTGCTTGTCTGCAAATGCACGTGTATATGAGGAAGTGTGTGTGTGTGTGGTGGCGGTTATCCATTTGAGATTCAGGTTACACTGATGGGCGATCTGAAAGAAGGATGACGTGAGCTCTCGTTTCTGTTGGTCCAGTGGACCTGGTACATGGGGGGG
>NW_024582706.1:507154-520977 GCF_018398535.1 Haplochromis burtoni | reverse complement strand
TTAATGGTCTGCTTTCCTTTTTATAGATCCAAAGGCTTTTATTTGGCCCATTAGCATTCTTTGATAGACAGAGAGCACACACGCGTGTTTCAAACTGTAAATGTGTGTGTGTTCGCAGAATTGTACAACTCCTTTGTCAAATGAACACACACTCATTTTTATATGAAAAGGGGGGTTATAAACAACCAAATTCACACTTTACATCTATGTTTCAATTTGTTCCTGTTTATTTTTCGACTTTTGTGCTTAATTTTCAAGCTGATTTTTTATTTAATAATGAATTTGACAGTTTTAAAAGGCAACAGGGCTTTAAAAAGATAGTTGCCTTCCATGGACTTCGATCTGTCCATCCATCCAATCTCTTCTGCTTATCCTTATCGTGGGGGGGCTCATGTTATGAAACACAAGCAAACATTAGGAGCAAGAGCAAAGGAATAAGCCATTATGTTTTTGATCACTTTCTTTAAATTGTGAGATAGGCCATTATCCTTGATGGAAGACGTGGCCTTCAAGTTGATAACGATTATTCTACCTGCTAATGGAGCTACAGTGCTGACTAGTAGAGTTCTCCCAGAGAAGAGTGTCTAACAGCATATAATGCATCTGAGATTTAATGGAGATATGATCTTTCTGTTTGAAAAAACTCATATAGACTTCTTAACGCGTTTAAATATTTCATAACCACAATTTTTATCCCCTCCCTGAAATTTGTAACAGCGATCGGGGATGGCTACCAGATTCTTTTTTTTGCCAACCCCTTTGAACCTTTGTTAGCTTTGAATAACTTGACCATTTTCAGGCCCGGGACTAATATAAAGACTCATGATGTCAATAATCACTATATTGTATTTTCCAATTTATTTAATTTAGTAAAATATCCTTCATTATCAGATGACATCATTCCATAAGAAAGATTGGAGAAAAAACAAAATTTAAGTTAAGGCTTTACCATGCTTTAAAAGATTATGTATAGCAGAGTTTCACTTCTTAACTGTCCAAAGACCAAAAATAGCCAATTTACAGCATCGACTGAGGCCGATGACCAGTCAGTCAGCCTCACTTATTTCAAATTACAAGCCGGTCTGTTTCATGCATGTACAACACACACACAGTGATGTAGGCAAATCGTTGCATGCAAACCACATGATACTATGTGGTTAGCTTTAAGGCTTCTTATTGTGAGTGAAGACACGATGTTTGCCAAAATCACAGGGGGACCACCACAAATGTTCAGAACAAAAAAATCTAAAGAGACATTTAAATCACCTCCACCTAGCGAAACATGGAAACGTGGATTTTAAAGAAACTAACAAAGGCAAAGTGGCTAAAGCTATAGAGTTCAGAGCCAGTCACAAACAAGCAACCTTGGCATGAGCAAAGTCACTAATAGTTATTTTGTTTCATAAATCTGTTGCATCTGTGGGTGCACAGCAACTACACTTGAGTTCTAAATACTTCTTTCAATAGCAGAGCACTTTATTTTTACTTGTGAGAGAGGATCCTGTAAAACATACAGTTTGGGGGAAAATTTTTTGAGGGCAGTTTTTTTTAAAAAAATGATCAAAATATGATTTTGCATTGAAGAGAAGTTGATTTTTTTTTTTTTTTTGCTTTGATATGCTGACTTTCCACTTAAAAGGTTGATATTTCTATTTTTTTATGTCTAATAGCTAAATTGTTAGCCTGTTTATGTTTGTGTAACAGAATTAATAAAATACATGGCTGAAGCAGTAATGGACTGCCTCAGAGACAGTGCTTAAATGCCATGTCTTTTTGAAAGCCTCTTTTAGTGCTTAAGAAAGGTCAGCACCATAAAATACACAGCACACATGCTTGCTCTCCATCACCGTCCCTGTTTTTTCCAAAACCAAATCATACAGAGTCAAATTTAATAGCGAGCAAACAAAGCAGGCAGTTAAGACTCCAGATCAGGCCACACCCAAACACACACTAAGAAATAAAACTCGGATGCTTGGTGGGAGGGGCTGAAATGAGATGAGATTGAATAGAAGGGCACATTGTAGACATGACATAACCTTGATACATTATTATATAAAGAGAAAGTCAAATGAAGAAAGAGGAAGTCAAAAGGACCACACCCTGTTGCAAATGAAGCACAAAATGGAAAAATCTCATTAGTCACTCAGCTCATTTACACGTAACATGACTTGCTCCATTTGTTTGTTAGTGTTGTGCAACCGCACTAAAGCCCCCAATACACACACCCTCACAGACAGGCAGCAACACTAAAGGCAAACAGCAGTGCTACATTAACTGATTGCTTAAGCTTTTATTTTTTGTTACACAATGCCACAACCTTCAACTTCTTTCTTTTCCCAAATAAATTATGAACACTTTAAGAAAAGCTAGATGGCCAGTAATGCAGTGTAAGCAACTGCTCACGTCAATAAATTCATTATTCACTTCCCGTAACTGATGCCAGGGTTTATGAAGTGTTATATGTAAAAGCCATCAGTACAATGCAATGCCTCCAGCTACAACCAACATTCACTGCCTCCCTGTGATAGATGAGGGTTGGTAAGATAGCCGCTACAATACCTTGCAAATGGCCAGTACCTGAATTTATAGCTTTCCCCTTTTCCCCTCTTTGAAGTTCTACCCAAGTCCCTTGGGAACACATGATGTCATCTTGCTTTTCATTTTAATTAAAAAGAGGCCTTGAGGCAAATGGAAAATAAATACTTGAAAGAGACTCCCATCCTATTATAGGATGTTATCAATGGTAAGTAGTACAATATACCAGTTATCACAACAAAAGTCTGTAGTTTTGTATACTAAATACTGAAGTATAAGTTCAAGCCATAGAGTCCCTAGCTATGTGTGGCTCCACAGCCTAGTGGTTCACACATTTACCTAACAAATGACATCACCTAACAAGATACCTGGTTTCAGCACCGTATTGCACAAAGTAACAATGCAACATCATATCAGCTGGGATAATGTTGGGGATAACCTGTGTAATTTTTTTACGTGATATAAAAGTATAAATGGTCTGGTTCTTATATACCGCTTTTCTACTCAGTCTGAGCATTCCAAGTGCTTTACAACTTGCCTCATTCACCCATAGAAAACACTTACGACGTAAGTGCTTTCTATCTAACATTCACACACATTCATTCTCCAATGAGAGCACCTCGGGGTTAGTATCCTGCTCAAGGATATTTGGCATGCAACCTGAAGCAGCCAGGAATTAAACCATCAACCCACTCCTGCGTTACAACCACAAGTGTCACAGCATGACATGTCATTGCTATAGTAACACCTAGTACAAGCGTTACTTTAGATTCCCTAGTACACACAACAAAACAAGCCCGGACATCTCTGACAGTAAGAGTATGTGTCAGCTACTGGAACAACCACCAACAAACTCTGGAAAAATATGCAAAACATTTGTTCCTAAAGGTGGAACTAAAGGTTCCACCTTTTGCTAAAGGTGCTAAACATGGAAATGACAAACATGTTTTGCTACTTAAGGCAGAATCACAGTCAAGAACAATGAGGAGATACTAGCAGCTGGTGATGTGCAACCCAAATATAATCGAATGGCCTCACCGGGAGTTGATGGAGTACTGACTAGTTGCACACCATATGACAGGAAGCACAAACAGTGAAGGAAAATTCCTGATGCAGTTATAGAATAAAAAAGCACGGCTGGCTAAAAACCTTCCAACGAGAAAATATTTTTCTTTTTTATTATGTGACAATATTGTGCAGCTCCTGATAAATTACAAGGTTGGGTTAGTTTAGTTATTTTTGAAATCAAAGTGTTTAGCTTTTATTTTACCTGCTATTTAAAATTTCTCAGGTAACATTACATAGGCTTACATTTGAACTTACATTTAACATCTGCTGTGTCACTGGATATTATGCTGTATGATCTCTAATGCAGTATAATGCTTCTGCAGCTGGCACCTTGTTTCAGTAGGTTCACACTTCAAATTACGTGGTGTGTCATCAATGACAGCAGCTCACTGAAAAAGAAGGATGAAAAATGACCTTCACTAATTTAAATGCGGCTGCCTGCAATCATCAATAACACATCTTTCTGTATTGTGAGAAATATCATTGTCATGTCTTGATATGAGTCAAAACTGACTCAAAATTGGACACAATAAACATCCAAGCATCCACTTATTTTCTTAACTGCTTATCCAATTCACGGTCTCAGGGGTGGGTTGGGGGGGTTTAAGCCTATCCTAGCTGTTACAGGTCAAGGGGAAGGGCACACCCTTTACAGATTGCCTATCAATTGCAGGGCTTACACATAGAGAAAGACATGCATTCATGCTCACATTCATCCCTACAGCTAATATAGAATTGGAAAATTATCTGTATTGTAAATTTTCTGCACCTTTTCTTTAAAGTTCACTGATTTCTTCATATGCTAGAATAACAAAATGATGACAGAGTGCTGTGTCAGATGACAAAGGGTATTGAGGCAGAAACTGATTTCACCTCCAATCTGAATGTGTTATGAATAATGAAGCGTGTGACCTAAAATCCGCTGCAGCGCACAGTCATGCAGGAATGCTGAGTGATGCCGTGATGCCATCACACAGAGAAAAAGAACAATGCAGACAATTAGTAAGACAGACATAAAAAACAAAACTGTGAGATGGCGACAAAGAAAACAAAACAAATGGGGGAAGAATTCACTTTATTGTATCGCCACTTTTTTCAGCCGCTTTTTAGATCTATAACCATACCAGTTCAGAAAGGAAAATGTTAGACCTAAGTGACACATAATAAAAGCACAAATGTCAGATTTAACTCTAATGTAACTGCTGCATGAGTTAGAAGGTGGGTCACAGGTTGTGTCATCTTCCTCGGTTTGTGAAAAAAAAGCAACATGCTGCTGTGCGTATGTGCACGTACATGCTTGTGCGTGTGAACATTCAGTTCGATCAGCAAACTATTCTCAGCAACACAGTCAAAAGCTTTGATGCGTTTCCTGTGAGAAAACCTTTTCTTACCCAACTTAAATTTGATGCAAGAGAAGTGGAGAGAAGGAGCATTAGGAAGGAGCTGACGGCTGGGGAGAGTGCACATTTACATAGATATGTCTGAGCTTCTGAGAAGTCCATTGATCACTAACCACACCCTGCTCTTGCCCCCGCCTTCTATTTCTCTCTAACGGGAATCAGCCTTATAAGGTCATTATAAATAATTAACTTCTAAATGCTTCTCACTGCCTTGGTCCAAAAACACCTGTCCTCTATGAAGCAGAGGACACATTTCAAGGGATACAATATTTACATAGTGTTGTTAGCTTTTCTTACACTCGGGCTGATATTCTCTCAAGTTTTCTCCTTATAATTTCATCTGTTTCAGTCTGCAACATTTCGCAAAAATGATGGTGAGGTATTACACATCAAGTGATGCTATCTCTCTCCTTGAAACATCTATAAGGAAAAAACATGCCAGGAAAAGATGGTGTCAGACGTAAATAGGGCACCCAAGCTAGCTGTGAGGTTGAGTCAGGGTGTTGTTTGTACCCCAGTATAGACATGCTCATGTGCTCTTTGGATTTTGGATCTTGGACAGGAATACCAATGGATTTCTCTACACAGTATCACCATTACCTAGTACTGAAACACAACACTCATGTGTATTGCTTGTACATTGCATCAGAGCTCACCAGCAATGTGGCTCATCTGTATTTGGAGAACATTTTTCTAATTACTTGCTCTTTGACAATAATTGACTAAAGCTAGGTGTCAGTATTTAAAAATAATTGGTACTAGTAAAATGTTTCAATTAACAATTAACCAGTTGGCAAAAATAAATTATTCAGAATATAGTAGTGAAAATTACAATAAGCATTCTGTATTCTATTGTTGTGTTGTGTTGGTCCAAAAGCTCCAAACTACAAAAACATAAATCATTTTCCTTGTATTATATCAACAAATTACAAGAAAAAAAGCAGCTTTACATTTTTTGTTAAAAAACAAAACACTTTACTAATTCTCAAAATCTCAAAATTAACATTTGACAGACTGAGTGACGAACTGGTTAATCCGAAAGATGATGCAGTAATGTGCCATTTTGCTGATGGTATAGTATATGAATAGTGAGACAGCTGTATCCTGCTGAATCATATCTACACAGAAATAATCTGGAAGCATTAAGCCCACATTATAAATTGTTAATGGCATTTGACAACCATCGGGTACTGGAGTTGTTGACCTGCAGTCATTTACAGGTTTTTGCATGAATTTATAATCAGGAATGTGCTGTTAAGCCTCTGGTAAATACTAATATACAGTATAATGCTTTACCTACATGTGCGTTTAGCAATTTGAATGAATATAGAGTATTTGACCCCAAACGTTTCCAGTGGTTATATGTGGGTGTACATTGATGTAGCTGTTCTGAAGTAATGTAATGAAGATCTTGGCTCCATTAGGACTCCCTTCCTGCAGAGTCCCATCATGAGACTCCCAGTGGAAAAAGACAGACAGATAGACAGGCAGGCAAAAACAGAAAGGCATAAAAGCAACAGACAGAGAGGCGGAAAAGAGAAAGCTGAAAATGTCAAAGGCTGCAGTGTAATCTGACCTCCTTCCACATCAGGACATGAGTGTAGGAACTAGTGGAGAGGAGTGCAGGGCAAAAACAGTGTGTGTGTGTGTGTGGGGGGGGGGGGGGGAGGGGGGGGGGGGGGGGGGGGGGGGGGGGGGGGGGGGTTTTTGGTGGGAAATGAGAGATGGGTAGGGAAGGCAGCCAAAAAGACAAGGAGAAGACCAACCTAAAGAGTCAAACCCCTTTAAAGAGGAAAGAACGAGAAAGCAAGGCTCTCGAGGAGAAAAGACAACTGGCAACCAGAAAAGAAAGTGGAGAGGGAACGCAGCGCAAGAAAAGGTGTCAAAAGAAAGGAGCATGCAGCGACAGGGCTTGACACTTGAAATAGGACCTTCATATCAAGTCCTGAATAAGAAACAGGTCAAGCTGCCTAAACCCATCATCTTTGGATATAAAATGAAGGCATTACGCTTTTCTGGGTTTTATATCTGTATCTACATGGGGAGCAGCATTTTTCCACCAAAGCAAAAAGGTTCAAATAGCTCCTTGACTTGTCTTAGACTGCAATGAACATAAAATCTAGTAGAATCAATCTCTGCTCCTAAGAATCTACTATTCGAGCCCAGGAAAGTAGTTTACATATTTTGACGCACTCCACATATCTTTCAGATAGAGGAGGGAGTACACTGCAGAAAGCAATCATTTAACAACAGCTCAGAGTAGCGTGCAAATGAACAGTGACATTGGTCCATTGCAGTGAGCGCAGAGACATGGACACAAAGCCATTTGGCTGGGAAAAAGCGATTTCTCTCCAGGACAATCACGAGAGAGACAGGAGTATTTTTAGACCTGAAAATAAGATCTTCACATCCCAGTCTCCCTTAGTCATGTTCTCCTTTTGTGTCAGAGCTCTTTTATTGTTTTAGTGAACTCCAGCTCAACGATAAGATTTAGATTATTCATAAGATTAAACATTAAAGTGCTGTAATATATTACATTTATTCATGTCAACTTGCTTTTTTAAAGTTTTGCGCATATTGTCTATCTGTGGTTTGGAAAGTACACTGGAGATGAAACAAAGTTTGTTTGCAGGATTAAAATCTTTGAAAGTTCAGTTTAGAAAAACACGAGAATCGTTCCTGCAGTCAATCCTGTTTCTTCTGACACCTTAAAGTCCTCCATAAACCAAGGTATCGTTATTAGAAAGACATTTTCTGATGTATTTAACAGATAAAATCAAGAGTATCCACTCAGCTAGATGCTTTTTCACACTTGCAAGACAACAAGACAAGACAAGTGTACTCTTTGTGCCAAAAGCCTATTAATTGGACAGTATCCCTTTGATGTGCCATAGTCTTTCTTGCAAGTTAAAGTGATGTATCCCAAGAGGCCAAAATGTGCTATTTTTTATACTCACGGTGAGTAAAATTATCACACGTATCACATGATTTGCCTTCACATAAGAACTCGCTCTGTACCTCTCCTTGCTGGGCCATGCACATTTAGGATACTTAATTTTCACTGTGCTCATTAAAGCCATTTCCAGCAACAGCAGATATAAAAAGGCTTTGATAAAACCAGTGTGCCCTAACAAAATGGCAGACAAAGAAAGTAGAAGCTTGCTGGTGAAGAGAGTCCAACATAAAGCAAGAACAAGACTCAGGAGTTGGATGGGACCAAAGCAGGGGGTGAAGAAAGTGAATATCAGAGTCATTCATAACGATACACAGAAACCTGAATCAACTTCCAACACAAGTTTTCAAAGGTTTGTAATAGGGCTGGGCCATATTATACCGTTCACGGTAATACCGGTATAATGTTAGGCAACGATAGGAAAATGAAATATCGCGATAGAATGGGAGTAAAACGCGCATGCGCAGTGCCTTGGTTTTCATACGCACATGGCCGATTGTTGAGTGAAACAGATGAACCAGAATTGGTTTGTAAAAATGGTGCAACTTCAGTGATGTGGAACTGGTTTGGTGTTTGTCCGTCAGATACACAACAAAGCACATTTCTTTGCAGAACATGCAAGCGGCCGTCGTTATTGTCGTATTTGTCGGACTAAGATGCTCTTAAATCTGGGAGTAATCTGGGTCCTAAACTCCGTATGCTTCAGGTCAAACAACACTGCAGCATCACTGAGAGTTAAAAACTGTCTAAATTCTTTCATCTTTAATAAAACAATCAGCATTGCTGCTTTACCAGGTGTAACTATAAAGTTTAACTTCCAGGCATCCATGAAAACAAAAGTTATTACATTTAACGGAGTTAGAAGTTAGCAGGAAGCTAGCGGAAGTTAGCTCGCTAGTTTCGCTAGTTACCTAAGCATGATATAGCATGTTCTGACAGAGATTTCTGAAAACATTCAAACGTACAGCTCTGCTATCACTTCCAACATAAATGAAGTCAGAAAACTAAACAGCAGTGACGTTTGTAGGGTTACTGAAGTTGGGCTAGCTGGTATATAATGATGTGCTACGTGATCGCTAGCGACACAGCTATGTTAGCATAACATAAACAATTGCATGGCAGGATGCTGTAAACGGACCAAACTTCAGTCAGGAGAACAACTGAGATAATCCATCCACAATACGAGGTTAGTCATTAATATACTGCAACAACATGGGAATAGAGCAGCTGCCAGAGAATTCAACATTAATGAATCAATGGTACAGAAGTGGAGGAAGCAAGAAGAATGAGTTTAATAAAGTTTGATTTATCTGACTGCTTTGTTTCGCTTAATGTGCCTTATAATCCCGTGCACCTCATGGTCCGAAAAATACGTACTGCACACTGCAGTTTAATGTTGCAAAGCACCTCTTTTTAACTTCAGTGGATATTATACATGGTTATGCTCAGGATATGTCAGCCCATTTCTACTGGAAATGCCTTTTGGTTAAACTTTCAGCAAGGAATTTGCATTTGCACTGTTACATTTTTATAAAGCTTTAATGTACATAAAAACCAGCTTCTTGTTTAAGTGAAAATAAATGGAAGGTTGTCTTTTTGCGCTAGTAATGTTGTGGAGTTGTATTTTGTCTCGCATCAATTATATCGTCAGTTATATCGTTATCGCAAATTTTCAAATATATATCGTGATAAATATTTTTGGCCATATCGCCCTGCTCTAGTTTGTAATATCTTTTTGTGTTTTGGGCATACTGACTATATAAAGTATTTTGATTTTGCACCACTGTTTGCTCAGCTGTGGTGCATTATGCACCCAGTGCACTCTACTGAACAATTCGTTACTCATCATTGCCTCAGGCATCTTTTCCTACATTTTTCTCTGTAAAAAAAAAAAAAAGTAATATACAGTCATGTGAAAAACTGTTTTAACAGGACTCCATGCAGTCCTGTTATGATTCACTAGCTTGTGGAACCACCTTAAGGAGCAAAACGTTAAAGTAATCTTTTAGCAGTATATTGTTGTGAAAGATCTCCACTCTTCTTTACTTTGCTGAGGCTTGCAAGATCTTCTTTATACAGCGCTCTCTCACCACATCATTTCCATCAGGTGGAGGTTTGTACTTTGGCCCATTGCAACACCTTGATTCATTTATTTTTTTGTAGATTTGATCCTCAGAGACCTGTGAAAACTTGTTTTTCAAATGATTGTACGTACACAGTGCTAATCAAATTTATTAGACCACCTAAAACTGTAAAAATTCATATTTTAGCATTAAAAATATATGAGTTAAAGGGCTTGCACATACTGGTGTATTAATGATTACATGTATGTGAAATTAGTTTTAATCATTACCAGTTCCAATGATTTAGTGCAACTGTGGTGTAAAATGTAAAGTGGGTGATGGTCTAATAAATTTGTTAAGCACTATATATTGGAAATCAATAGGTCAGTGTCATACAGCCTCAAGCTGTAAGGTGTGGCTTATTGTACCAGTTTAGCCTCTAAACAAGCTTTGAGTGTCACAGCCTGTTTAGAGGCCTAAACGTGAATCCAGTTTGTTATCTGAAAATCAAGAAATCTATTTTCTGCTTTCATTGTGGAGCACATCAACATAAGTATGCAAATTTTCTTTTTTTTTTAAACTAACTATAGTAAACCTGTAGACGATGTGATTAGTTGACCACGAACAAGCAAGCACACGGATGAGCAGTGCGGCGTTTGATATTTCAGTGGCATTTAATTATAAAAAAACAAAACCTCCGGGGTAAATTCAAGTATCTGAGCTCAAAGGCCCCACCCCAAAAGAAGGGTCTAAGTGTGTGTCTGTGTGTGCAAGTGTACATGTAGCACCACAGTCCATTACTGAAATCACATTAGCCTCAGAGAGTGCACTGAGACAGGAAACAACCCTCTGCCATCTCCTGACTCACTTCCACCGAGCAGCCAAACACACATTGCATGATCAGGCCTAGATGGTAACGCTTTACATCCATTTTCTTGTTCATACTGAAAATTTATGAAAATTGACTTTTGGATATAGATAAAGGGACTCTATATATTACTAGCATGTGTACTCATAAAAGTAAATCTAGAACTTAGTGATAAATAAACAGTACTGTTAGTCTGTAAGTCTTGAGCCATCCCCTCATTTCTTAATATTTTGTTTTCAAGGAGCCATACTTTCATGTAATTTTTAAAGTGGTCCTGGGCAATAGTTCTGCAGGCTTCCTGGAGGTTTTTCAGTGTTTTTCTTGGATATTGGCCTTACTATAACATGTTCTATTTCTTTACCTGAATCTACAAAAAATACCAATGACCAAACAGTTTGACACACATAAAATCCACCATGCAATACCATCTGCACAGCATCTGATTGGAAATGACTTTATTTTCCAGCATGACAAGGATCCCAAACACACTGACATACAGTATTTTACTGTATGCCAGTGTGTACACCTGGGTAGAATAACATACAATGGAAGAGAATCAATCCTGGATTGGCCTCCCCAGGGCCCAGACCTCAATTATTGAAATAGTGTGGATCTTGAAAGAGAACAGAGCAAAAAGCAGCCAACGTCTAAAAACGAAGATTTGAATGTCCTTCATGAAGCCTGGAAAACTATTCCTGAAAACTACTTAGAAATGATCAGAAAGCTGCCTAAGAGAGTTCAGGCTTTATGGAAGAATAAAGGTGCCCATGCCAAAATTGACATTCAAGCTCACTACCTCTGTCTGTTTGCATGTTTCAATAAATCGCTGAGCTTACTGTATTTCCCATCTTTTTAGTGAAATGTAAAGAAATGAGTGGAGACTTTTGCACAGCACTCTATGTGAGGTTGTTGCAGATATCACATACAGTGTATGCGTGTCATTTCAAGAGCTTGAGAGTCTCAGACACAAATCTATGGACCTACAAATATTTGAAAAAAAAAAAAATCACATCCGAAGTTCAAACTAATCAAGCAAATATTCAGAACTATAAACAACTTGCAGTGTGTCATGATATGGCCGATCCAGACAGTAAACTTTCAGTGGTAAATGATAACATATAAACATTCTTCACTGAAGCCCCTCAGCCAGAGCAGACCTGGTGGTGTTTATTTTGACGGCCATAACAACTGGCACAGTTGGCCTGTTTGGGTATTATCACACAATGCTGAAGCACGTCCCTCTACGTCGCTTATCAAAACAGACGGTTGAGGAGCTTTTCTATTATTAACAGCTAATTTAAACACAGTTTATGCAGCATCATAGGAAAATCTGTCTTCTCGGCAGCACCGATGTGATAAAGCACGGCAACGCCTATGACCGCTCTGCCTAGGCGCACAGCATCATCAGCAGCATCAGCATCAGCGCTTTGGACTGCTCGTTACACGGCTGACTGGGCCAGCTAGTGCAGAGAGCAGGCTGCGGACAGACACCCACCTGGCGTATACGGTTTTGGTGCAGCGGTGGTGGATTTCCATCCTCGAGGGACGTGCTGCTCGAAGAGGCCGTCTTTAAGTCACGGTTGGAGCCGCCGCCCCTGGAGTGACTTTCTTCGGGGCTACTTGACATTCCGTCTCGGGCTTGCTGCTTCTGCTGGAGGAGACACGGGGGTCCTTTACCCGACCCACTGTGGATTTCTGTGCACGCCTCAGCATCCACGGCGCCCGGCAGAGCCCGGGATCATTATGCGTCGTCAGAGAAAGTCTTTGATCAAGCTCGACAGAAGCTAATACAGCGATTCTTCCAGATGGTAAACCAAAACGAGCGCTCCCTCCTCTCAGGGATGCTCCCGGTGTGCTGCTATGGCCTGCGCGCGTGTTTGTGTGTATGGAAACGTGAACGCGCTTCAGATGCGCTTCCCCGAACCTCCGCAGGACCAGTGTTGCCTTCGTGGACAACCGGAAACCTCGACAGTAGACCTTGGCAGTGATGACCACCCTGAATGCGACCAGAAGTAGCCTCAGAGCACCTTTTAAAGGGGCGCACTGTGCGCAGACATTTTTTTAACACATCGCATCACTTAAAGCATACATTGTCACCGTCCCATATAGTGCTTTACTGCATAGTAAAGCACTAATTCAAAACAAAACATTTACAATGAGACAATTCCCAGTGGCACTTGAATACACCGACGCCCTGTGCAGCAGTTTGCTTCAGAGATCAAAGTTCCCAGTATGGAGCATGTTGTCCCATGGTTGAATAAAAACTGTGAGATTACTTACACACTCATGTGAAATTAGACACTTTGGGTTGGGTTTAACTAATCTAATCTCCTTCTTCGTGTTCTTACGCCCCCGCCATGGCCTGGCCTTCTTCACTAGATGACAAATTTAATATAGGCTGACAGGGCAAAAATCAATAACAATGTCTTGGAGACATTTTAAAAAACAGACAGCATCTTGGGCAGAGGAGGGCCAAGTACGGGAAGAGATGTAAGAAATCATGTTAGCAAAATGTCATCGTTTGAGATGCAGTCTTCAGAGCCATAGGGCATAGAATAATATGCCCTAGGCCAAATCTATGAGTTTACAAAAAAGACAGAGGTAATTTTTTTTCTTTAAACCATGTGTGAAACAATTACTAGATAAGAACACCTTTTAGATGTGACTTAACCCTTTGTCAGAAATCAGCTCTAAAGATTGCAACAAATGGTTTAGTTAAATAAAGTAAATAAACTATGAATGGTTACCAACACACATGCAATTTCTGAGTGAAGGGAATGCATGTGAGAAATGCCCTGGGCTCCATCTGCCCAGGTCAGATGTCAGGTCAGCTCCACCCACTAATTACCTGGGGGATATGATACAGGCAACAAGGACAACAAGGGTGGCCGTCATACTGCAGTATTATTGTGTCTGTGCCTAACACAACCCCCCCC